>NC_079442.1:49325298-49345298 GCF_903798145.1 Danio aesculapii
TGCCATTGACTAATTTCCTAACTCATTATTTCTAAGTGTCTGACAATTATAGCAGCCTTCTTAGTGAAAATACAGAATTATCCTACAAAATATGTTTGTATAACAAAAAAATCTCTGTATTGATTAATAAAGGACTGTAAAGTTGTTTTTGTTAAGACTAAAGAAATTATACATTTTTCATAATATAAGGTAAGGACATTTTAAATCACTAGTTACATTTCCTAAAAATGAAATGTAACCCTTACTTTACTTTTTCAGTAAATAAGTAATTTAAGTCCTGTTTGTAACTAATTACACCCAGCGCTGGTCATAATGCTTTCAGATGTTGAATTTGAATTTATCCGGCATATATTTTACACAGCAGATGCCCTTCTAGCTGCAACCCAGTACTGGAAAACACCCATACACACTTATACATATACTTCTCTATTAAAGTTTAATAAAACATGATATATTTCTTGTATGTATTTTGATGTGTTTTACAAAATAGGTTTTAGCTTAAAAATTTACCAGAAAGTCAAGTCTAAATGTCTCAACAAATTGCATTCCAAATCTAAAGATGCCTCAAAAATGAGTTTTCAGTAAGATTGTGTTCAGCTGCAGTACCAGACATGACCACCAGATAACATCCAGTTTCCATTGATGACCATAGAATGGCGTTCCTTATGTTTTGAGGAATATAAATTCTATTTTTCCATATTTTTGACAGTATTTGTAAAGTAGAAAAGTATGGAAATTTGGTGGCATTTGATCTAAATTTAGCCTTTGCAAAACAATTTTTATGTGGATTGCTGTAGCAAAGTAATGCTTTAGACCTCCTTTAGAGTATCCTTGTTGCAAATTAATAAATGACTGTTGCTCTTATCTATCAAAAAGTCACCATATATGCAAACTATACGTTTTAAGCTTTCAAACTGTAAATAGTTTGTCATTATTGCTTTATGTTTAGACTACAATATTGTGGTTTAAAAATGTAACCGTAAATGGTCCCACAGCTTTTAGCGTGACAGTAAATGTGTGTTTTTTACCTATGGTAAAAAATCTACTTTTCAAGCTGTTTGGACAGACATATGTGCATGTATGGTGTATAGAGCGTCAGATTGGGGTGATATAAACACACCCAGTGCTTTTTTTCAATTTAACAACATAAAAAACAGTGGACCAATTGGAGCTGTTTTCAAATCGACCGCAACTTTATGTAGGAGCGCAGTCCCCCCGCCCACCAATATTGATTGACAGGCGCGTCATCATATCCTCAGTTTGTTGATTCACGTCTGTCATTTTCAGCGTGAGTCGAAGCGATATCACTATAGGAACACTCTAGCTCTATTTTTAGATGCAAGGCTCATTGGGCTCAACACAAGATCAATATTCTCCACATTATCGCTCTAATCGGAATTATTGGTTGTATCTTTAGGTAGGTTTGCAAACATGTGTACTTCTCATTGAGTCTACCTTATACTTCAGTCGTTTGCATTTCTCGCGATCCCAGAAGCTCCCTGTGATCTTAACTAGCATGCGTTTTAGAATTCTAAACATAGGTTTCTATCAGGGTACACTCAAGTCGACGGCTGGGCGCTGCGGACCACTGCAGAAACCTATGTTTAGAATTCAAAAATGTGTGGCGCGATGATTCGGGACACTTCATGTTTCTGGTGCGCCACAGAGAGTGTCTGGTGTGCCGTGTCGTGGCTTCGAGCGGCGCATCCGGTGCCTCAGTCAAAGTTAATTCAGTGTGCGTGGTTATTAGTTTCTGTGTACAAGCTCGGCACTTGAAACTAGCACACAGTTGGCTGTAAAACTGTACAAAGACACAAATGATTTTGTACTCTCTGCTTGGTCTGTGTCCGAGTCGTACATGTACGACAGAATAGTGATCCTCTCACTCCTTCTCTGAGTCTTCCTGTCAGACTCTGTTGCAAACGCAGAGCGGGTGAGCATGGCCCCGCCCCCTTGTTACATTGGCGGGAAGCCAAAACTAATCTACATGTGAAGCAGCACACCCATAAATCAGCGAACTGTGGACACGCCCCCAACATGACACTTTTTAACACGTTATAATAAAAAAATCTGAATTGTGTTTAAAACTGAACCTAAACTGGCACACTCAGAACAACCATAATATTAATATTACATCATAAAAAAGAGGTAAACTATGTGCCCTTTAATTTATTACTCTTCCTATGTAACAAAAAGAGTGGCGTGTCTTAGATCTTTCCAACGATATGTAGTTTGTCATGATGTGATTAGGATATAATTGCAAAAAAAGTTATGTAAATGTGAGCAGTGACAGTTAAGAGATTTATTATTGTTTTCTCTCTCTTTTTATCACCTGTCTGGTAGGTGTGCAGTTTCCCAGCTCTGAAAGCGACTCTGTGGAGCTGCAGAAGAGATTATTGAAGGAAGCGGCGTCTTTCATCATTCATAACCAAATACCAGCATTTGTGAGTTATTTTTGGACTTTTTACTATATTTCTTAATTGTTTTCCTTTTCAGCAAGGATGTATACATTTAATCGTGTTACATGCAATATACAGTGCATCTGGAAAGTATTCATAGCGCTTCACTTTTTCCACATTTTTTTATGTTACAGCCTAATTCCTAAATGAATTCAATTCATTTATTTCCTCAAAATTCTACACACAACACCCTATAAAGACAATGTGAAAAAGTTTTTGAAATTGTTGTAAATTTATTAAATCTAAAAAACCTGTAAAATGACATATACATCAGTATTCACAGCCTTTGCTCAATACTTTGTTGATGCACTTTTGACAGCGATTTTGAGTCATTTTGAATATGATGCCACAAGCTTGGCACACCTGTCTTTGGGAATCTTTGCCCATTCCTCTTTGCTGTACCTCTCAAGCTCTATCAGGTTGGATGGGAAACGGCGGTGTACAGCCATTTTCAGATCTCTCCAGAGATGTTCAATAGGATTTAGGTCTGGCCTCTGACTAGGCCTCTCAAGGACATTCACTGAGTTGTTGTGAAGCCACTCCATTGATATTCTGGCACTGTGCTTTGGGTCATTGTCTTGCTGGAAGATGAACCGTCGCCCCAGTCTGAGGTCAAGAGCACTCTGAAGCAGGTTTACATTCAGGATGTCTCTGTACATTGCTGCATTCATCTTTCCCTCTATCCTGACTAGTCTTCCAGTTCCTGCTGCTGAAAAACATCCCCACAGCATGATGCTGCCACCACCATCCTTCACTGCAGGGATGGTATTAGCCTGGTGATGAGCGCTGCCTGGTTTTCTCCAAGCATAACAACTGGCATTCACTCCAAAGAGTTCAATTTTAGTCTCATCAGACCAGAGAGTTTAGTTTCTTATAGTCTGAGAGTCCTTCAGATGCTTTTTGGCAAATTCCAGGTGGGGAGTGGCTTCCGTCTGGCTACTCTACCATACAGGCCTGATTGGTGGATTGCTGCACAGATGGTTGTCCTTCTGTAAGGTTCTCCTCTCTCCACAGAAGAACATTTGAGCTCAGACAGAGTGACTATGGGGTTATTGATCACCTCCCTGACTAAGGCCCTTCTCCCCCAATCACTCAGCGTAGATGGCCGCCAGCTCTAGAAAGAGTCCTGGTGGTTCCAAACATCTTCCACTTATGCATGATGGAGGCCACTGTGCTCATAGGAACTTTCAGAGCAGCAGAAATCTTTCTGTAACCTTCCCCAGCCTTGTGCCTCGAGACAATCCTGTCTCTGAGGTCTTCAGACCATTTCTTTCGTCTTCATGCTTGGTTTGTGCTTTGACATGCACTGTCAACCCTGGGACCTTATATAGACAGGTGTATGCCTTTTCAAATCATGTCCAATCAACTGAATTGAAAACAGGTGAACTCCAATGAAGCTGCTGAAACATCTCAAGAATGATCGGTGGAAACAGAATGTACCTGAGTTCGATTTAGAGCTTCATGGCAAAGGCTGTGAATACTGATGTACATTCATTCTTCACATGAGAGGACCTTAAGCTGCCGTCACCAAAAAAGCCACATTTCAGTAGTTAAGTGCTTTCTCCTTGTCTCATTTCAATGTTATTACACAACTAATTTTTCAGATTTTTTTTTGTTTTGTTTTGTTTTTATGTTTTTATTGTTTGAGTTTTAACCAAAATCTGGTTTAAGCCCATGTCAACAGCTCCTTTAGAAATATTATTCCCAGGAAAAAACATGACATCTTACTATATACTTATTTACCCTGCTGTATCTGTCTTTAATACTTGAAATGCTGTTCAAAAACAAAAATCTGATCATTCCCATACATTTTGACAAATAAATTGTTCAAAAAATGCTAAGCTAAATATTGTCATGCATTTTCAGATGAACGACTGCATTGAAAGCTCTGATGTGCCGATGGATGGAGCTTCATTAAGACAAGCCCTCCATCAGAAAGGCATAAACCTCCGTTATTTGGGTCACCTGATCTCCTCCATCAGCCAATCAGATCTCAAACATCAGCTGAGGCACATCAAGGTAAGGAAACCATTGTGAATTTGAATGATGATTGAGTTCAGATGTAGTTCTAGTCATATTTTACTGTCTTTTTCAGAGACTGGCATTTGCAGAGATTGTAGTGCGCTGTGCACAGCGGTTCTTCAGTGGATACATTCAGGTATATTAAGTCATTTATATACATTTACTCAATGGCCACTTTATTAGGTACAAATTTCTAGTATTGGGTTGGACCCCCTTTTGTCTTCAGAACTGCCTTAATCCTTCATGGCATAGTTTTAACAAGGTACTGGAAATATTCCTCAGAGATTTTGCTCCATATTGACATGATAGCATCACGCAGTTGATGCAGATTCGTCAGCTGCACATCCATGATGCGAATCTCCCATTCCACCACATCCCAAAGGTGCTCTATTGGATTGAGGTCTGGTGACTGTGGAGGCCATTTGAGTACAGTGGAAGTAGCCATTAGAAGATAGTTACACTGTGGTCATAAAGGGATGGAGATGGTCAGCAACGATACTCAGGGAGGCTGTGGTGTTGACAAACTTCTCAGTTGGTACTAATGGGCCCAAAGTGTGCAAAGAAAATATCCCCCACACCATTACACCACCACCACCAGCCTGAACTGTTGATACAATGCAGGATGGATCCATGCTTTCATGTTGTTGACACCAAATTCTGACCCTACCATCCGAATGTGACAGCAGAAATCGAGACTCGTCAGACCAGGCAACGTTTCTCCAATCTTCTATTGCTCAATTTTGGTGACCCTGTGCCATTTGTAGCCTCGGTTTCCTGTTCTTAGCTGACAGGAGTGACACCCGGTGTGGTCTTCTGCTGCTGTAGCCCATCCGCCTCAAGGTTGGACGTGTTGTGTGTTCAGAGATGCTCTTCTGCAGACCTCGGTTGTAACGAGTGGTTATTTGAGATACTGTTGCCTTTCTATCAGCTGGAACCAGTCTGGCCATTTTCCACTGACCTCTGACATCAACAAAGCATTTGCGCACACAGAACTGCCGCTCACTGGACATTTTCACTTTTTCGGCCTATTCTCTGTACACCCTAGAGATGGTTGTGCATGAAAATTCCAGTAGATCAGTAGTTTCTGAAATACTCAGACCAGCCCGTCTGGCACCAACAACCATGCCACGTTCAAAGTCGGTTTGAACTGCAGCAGATCGTCTTGACCATGTCTACATGCATAAATGCATTGAGTTGCTGCCATGTGATTGGCTGATTAGAAATTTGCGTTAACGAGTAGTTGGACAGTTGTACCTAATAAAGTGACCTGTGTGTGTGTGTGTGTGTGTATGTGTGTATATGCGTGTGTATATATATATATATATATATATATATATATATATATATATATATATATACGCATATACGCATATACACACATACACACACACACACACACACACAGGTCACTTTATTAGGTACAACTACTCGTTAACGCAAATTTATATATATATACACACACAGTGGTGTAGCAGACGGGCCTGCTGGGCACGCACCGCGGGGGGCCCCGCGTGACAAGGGGCCCCTCATGATAACCCCCACACCCCCAGCCCCCATCCCCCTCAGTATGTGTTTGCTCATCACCCAGTCTAAAGTATGCGGTCTAAAGTATGTGAATATGGGTATAACTGTCATAACCCCCCGCCCCCCACTGAGTGTGATCTCGGTCACCATCACAATTTTATTTATTTATTTATTTTTATTAAAAAAAAAACAATTTCAATGCCGTGGTTATGGTAGGTGAGAGGTAATTTACAGCTTTAAATTGTATATGCAAAAACTCAATAAATAAATATTTTTAAAAAATGTAACTTGTCTATTGTGTTGTTCAGGGAGTGGAGACGTCAAACCTGTCAGCAGCTGTCAGTCATTTCCTCTGCTGCTTATTGGTGCCACACTTCAGTTCAGCCTCCAATGGGGAGGAGTCTAAGAAGCGCTCCAGGAGGCGTGGCCGTGGAGGGGGCGGGGCTACAGACAGCGCTGCATGGAACGCCCTCAGTGGGAATGAACTGTGGAGTCTGATCTGTCAGGATGCGCAAGAAACATACAGACTTAAAGAAGGGTTAGGGTGAGTGGAGATCATGCATTCGACACCAAACCCTTACATGCTTATTCTTACAAGTCTTATTTTTGCAGATCAAATGTGGACCATCTAGTTGAGCAGTATGGACTACAGAAGATGTCCTTGTTGAGAGAAATGTGCTTGAAAACTGGCATTCAGGTATTGTGTTGAATTATTAGTTCATTCATTCATTTTCTTTCGGCTTAGTCCCTTATTTATCAGGGGTCGCCACAGCGGAACAGCCCGCCAACTATTCCAGCATATATTTTATGCAGCGGATGTCTTTAGAGATGCAATCCAGTACTGGGAAACACCCATGCACACTCTCACATTCACACACACAAACACACTCATACACTACGGGCAATTTAATTTATTCAATTCGCCTACAGCGCATATCTACAACTGTGGGGGAAACTGGAGCACCCTGAGGAAACCCACACCAACAAGGAGAGAACATGCAAACTCCACACAGAAATGTTAACTGGCCCAGCTGGGACTCGAACCAGCAACCTGAGAGCTGTGAGGTGACAGTGCTAACCACTGAGCCACCATGCCGCCCCTATTACAATAACAGAACAACTGAAGAATAATAAAATGACTGATCATATGCATGTATCCTAAACAAAAAACAGCAACATTAACCAAACAAAAACTGAAAAAATTAAATAAAATTAAACCCTACAACATTGTCATCTAGACAAGTATGCAAAATAATATCACAGATGGAAAAAAAAATTATAAAATACTACTAATAATAATAATAGTAATAATAGTAAATTGGGAAGAAAAGTGGTAATTCCAGAGGCGTAATGTATTCAGACTTACAGAAACAGTTGCTATTTTAAAGAATATGAACAGCGAACATACTTTACCAATCATAAAAATAAATATACAAATAATAATAATAAATTAACATCACTAAGAATTTTTAGTTCAGCTCTTTTTATTGATGCTGAGAGGTACAATATTAATATAAAAATGACAAAAGGACATTGACTGTTTAAATCTATTGATATAAATCAAAATTACTGTCTTACTGTCTGAATCGGTCTTAAAATACAGTAATTAATGCTAGCACTAAAAACAATATTAAACAAATAAGACGCACAAGAAGGCAAAATTATGAAGAAAACTATAATGTGATACAAATAAATATTTAAATACAATTATATAGTCATATATTATTCAGACAACATGCATTAGATTGATTACACTTTAAAAAAAGAAAAGTATAATGTTGATTTATTTTTTATTTTATTTTTTTTATTATATATATTTTTATTTATTTATTTTTTTTAATTATATATTTTTTTTTTTATTTATTTATCATTTTTTTAAATTAATTTTTATCTAGGAATCCTGGAAAATGCATCACTGTTTCCACAAAAATATGAAGCACCATAATTGTAATAATTATAATAAGAAACAACATTAATGTTAATATATAATAAAATCAGCACGTTAGAATAATGTCTGAAATGACACTGAAGACTGAATTCAGCATCTCAGAAGTAAATTACATTTTAAAATATATTCGTATAGAAAGCCAATTTTTATTAATCACAATAAAGGCAGCCTAGGTGAGCAAAAGACATGCCATTATACCACCTATAAAGCACATTATGATGATATTTTCTGACTTTTCAATCAGTGTCAACAGGAAACTCTTTCTCATTGCTGTGTTTTGTGAATGTCCTGCAGCTTCGTCTCAAAGAATATGCCTTTGACAGTCGTAACAAAGCTCCCATCTCTCCTGATGATGTACTCAATGTTCTTCCTGTCGTCAAACACATCATGATGACAACCAGCGACGCCACGCGGATGTTTATGGCGGCCCAAAACAGCCTTCAGAAAGGTATTGATCAACCAATATAACAGAATTAAATGTTCTTATGATAGTTGCTGAAGCTTTTATCATGAAATACAATATTATAACATGAAAATGAACTACATTTTTGTGTATTGCTTTAGTTTATTCTGTACATTTTCATACAATTAGGGATGTCCCGATCATATTTTTTTGCCCTCAAGTGTGAGTCATTTGATTTTGAGCATCTGCCGATACCGAAACCTGATCAGATACTTCTATAATACATAAAAAAAGAATAAAGAAGAGTGGAGAAACAGACCCAGGATGATCCTTATTTTTATTTAATTCACCTTATTTTAACATTCAACAACTTTGTCAACAAACAGAGCACTTCTGTGAGGTAGCTTGAACAATCAAGTAATAAATAACATCAATTCTTTACTTTTAGACGTTAGTGCAAATGTAAATATAAAAAAATATTTAAAATTTAATATTAAAACAAATGCACCTCGACTTAAAATACTTAGCAGGCAATCCCAAGTTTACGTATCTCACAGTTTCCTATGGCAATGTTGTCGTCATCAACTTTATAACACCTCCAGACCGCAGACATACTCGCGTTTTCCGCTTCAAGCTGCTTCTGTGTTCTACTTTGCTGGCATTTAACCAATAGCGTCTCTGCAACAAAGTGATGTCATGCCGCATGTGGTGCTGTTTCTGTGTGAAGTCAAGAAAGAGGTCTAACTCTGTGCCACGGCATAACTATAGATGTGTTAATAAATAATGGGAAAATATAATATACAAATAAATTCGAGTCCTGATTGGGAGGTAAGGTTCGATTCCGCGATTCTGATTAAATCTGAAACCGCGTGATTGTATCTGGACATCCCTACATACAATAATTACAATTTATAGTTAGAATTCGAATTAAACAGTAAAACAATGTAATGCATAACAGCTCTCATTAATAAACATTAGTTATTGCAGACTAACACAGTGTTTCCTCTAGGATTTTTCCAGCTGTGGCGGCAGGCCTTTTTTGCACAGATCTACCAACTACCTGTGCTGTTATTTCAATGACAAATGTCGTGAGCGCAGTATTAGAAGTCGAGATTGCATTTATGTAATAGCCTACGAGCATGTGAATCTCTGCTTGCGCGCCGATTTCCTCTGCTCGTGCACAAAAGTTCTTGCACACCCCCTCAAATACAAGTCGCTTCAAGAGCGCGCATATCTTCTTGTAACAAATAAACGCTGCTGAAGTACGATTTAGTTTATGTAACGAGTATGTCTCCAGCATTTATTAGAGTTGCATATTTATGAATGTCTCCAATAGACCTACAGAGCGGTATTATTGCATCCTGAAGTAAAGTGAAACGGCTATACGTTGTCTTGGCTGGCCTCACGCACTTGTCAGTCACTCAGTCAGCATGTCACCTTAAAGGGTTAAACAAATGACGCACAGCACTACTACGGTTACAGAAAGGTTCGCGCTGTTTTAATTCACTTACCCTTTAATACGTTTTGGTGCGATTATCGCCCGCTATTAAAAAATAGAATGTTTTGAATGAGAAGCTGTAATGTAGCTGTGGCGGGATAAATTTTGGCGTGACGCCCCGCCATGGAAGAATGAATGTAGCGGAAACCATGCTAACATTACCAGTGAGATATTGTTGCATTTAAAACAAGTTATGGTATTTTAGTTTAGAAAATACAACTGAACTAGTTGTCACGATCACCAGTGATCTAACCACCATCAGGGTGTCCGCGGGGCCTTAAAAAGTATTAAAAGTTGATAAATCAATTATGAGAAAATTAAGGCCCTTAAAATGTATTAACAAGTCTTAATCCCGTTTTTGCGAGGTCTTAAATTTTGTTCAAGTGTTATCCAAAGTTTTTGACTCCAAAAAAGCATAAATATATTTACTTTCCTCGATTGGTTCGGGCCGGGTGCGTCCAGCCAAGCTCCTCTTTCCGAGTGATGTCAAGTAATTTGTGACAAAAGCAGGAAGGTGATGTGACGCTCTCCACATGTAGCGTAACCATAGAGCAGGGCTGTTCAATTGGCGGCCCGTGAGGCAATTTGTTCCAGCACTCCAAATAGTGTGACCAAGACATCAAACAGAAATTTAGTTCAGTTAAAAAACAGCCGCTATTGTTATGAAGTGACGTGCGTCTGTTCAATACAGCATGAGCTGCAGAGTGAGAGTCACCTGACATTAAGCGAGTGGCGCGAGCAGCCTAAAACATTTGGATAGTTCAGCTTAAAGGCTTCTCAACGCTGCGTTTCTGTTGCACGGAGCGAAACTGCTGCAACTTATCAAAGTTATGCCACCTGTGCGTTAGTTTAAAGTTCCGAGCTTATAGCTACACCAAGGCTAATATGCACACACACTGGATTAACTATAGCAGTGGGCTGTTCACATATCGCGTCTTTTCCGTTCGTTATTTCCAATATTATAATATATGCAAATATGTGTGCACTAGTGTAGTGATGCGATAGTGTCTTTCAGACGCACTGAGTAGAAAACATCTCACGCCGTAGCGGTGAGAGTTGTGCGTGGCTTTCAGTGCAATGTAAACAAAAGATATGTTAGACGAATTATTACAAATTACTAATTCAATTCAATTCAATTTAATTAGCGCTTCAATTCATCTAGCGCTTTTCAGTATAATTATAGTTCCAAAACCACTTCACAGTCTTTCCAATATATTTACATGTAGCATTATTACATGTTCAATAAAGCATATTATTACATGTAAATATTATTTCTTTTGGTAAAAATTGGGGCGATATGATTGTATTTTCTTATCCTTGTTAGTACTCTGGCTGCTGCATTTTGCACTAACTGAAGTTTATTATTAGTGGATGCATTAAAACAAGCAAACAGAACATTACAGTAATCTAATTTAGAGGTCATAAAAGTATGAACTACCTGTGATAGATGGCATGCTTCTTATCTTTGCGATATTTCTGAGATGAAAGAAGGCTGTTTTTGTGACACGGGATGGGAGATATGATTTTCAAAAGTTGAGTTGCTGTCTAATATAACGTGTACTTTCTGTAGGTTTGCTGGAGAAGGCGTATGAGCAGCTGAAAGAAGCGTCGTATCTCTTCAGTCGTGTGTGTGATGATCTTCATCCTGAAGCCTGTCACTGTCTCAGTCTGCTGGCAAAAGTAGCCTATGTTCAAGGTCATCCTGCTGAGGTATGTTATGTGCACTATCTAGGGTGTCTCTTCCTTCCCAGTGTGTCCAAAAGCATTTAAGGGTTAGAGTTAAAGGGACCTATTATGCAATAATCACTTTTATATAGGGGTTAAACACAGTTGTGTGGCAACAGTGTATGAATATAACCAGCTTCTAATGGTAAAAAATTCAAAATAAATTTCTTTATAATCACACTTGATAAAAACAGTCTGCACAAACACTTTGATTGACGTTCTCCCTTTGTACATGTCATCAGAAGGGAAAAGCCCCGCCCATCTCTCCCTCTTCAGCATAGAACGTTAGTCCTGCTTCTGACTCTGCCACTATGCTGACACACAGGCGTCTGTAACTCCGCCCTCTTTTTAAAAGAGCACAATCTCATTTGAATTTAAAGGGACAGTCACCAAAACGCCACAATTAGGATCAAAGCCTAAAAGGGTCTGTTTCAAAGAGTTATAAAACATTATTAGTGTGGTATTTTTAGCTAAAACTTCACACACACACACACGCACACGCACGCACACGCACACGCACGCACACGCACACACACACACACACACACACACACACACACACACACACACACACACACACACACACACACACACTCTAGAGACACCAGAAACTTATTTTACATCTTGTAAAAAAAGGCATAATAGGTCACTATTAAACAAGCTAATATTTAGTGGCTACAATTCATACTTTTTGATAGAAATGTATTATTAAAAAAAAAAAATATATATATATATATATATATTTATATAAAGACAAAGTTTGAATGTCAATTTAAAAAGTTATAATAATATAAGAAAAATATTCGAAATACTCTTTTCTATATACATGTGATACAGAAGACTGGGGTAATGATGTTGTAAAATCAGCTTTGAATCACAGGAGGAAATTACATTTTGAAACATATTCGTTTAATAACGACTATTTTAAATTATATCAACATTTCAGGATATAATAAAATGTTTTGCATTTTCTTGTCAAATAAATGAAACCTTGGTGAGCAGAAGAGACTTTCAAAATATAAAAACAGTCTTAAGGATTCTAAACTTTTGATTGGTACTCATGTTTATACATTTTATAATGAATGCAATATTTTAAAATTAACAGTTTTAATTATTATTACTTTGTTTATTAAAGGAATTGTCAGTTTAAAAACAAGTAGTATATGATTTAACACAATCTTCTTTTCAAAACATCGAAAGAATTGCTTTATTTTGCGTTTTTAAATATTCAAATTTTATTCATTCTAAAATTGCAATGCATGCCAGTATTTAGTTTTTGAGTATTGTTCTCATTTTGTTTCTCATTAGATTGGATAAAGCTAATTATTTGCATTTATGCATTTTATAATGAATGCAATATTTTAAAATTAACAATATTATTATTTTTAGTTATGAAGGAATTTAGGAAGTTTCTATAATAATAATATTATTATTTTTATTATTATTATTATTATTATTATTATTATTATTATTATTATTATTATTATTATTATTCACATCGATGGATTTTGCTCTTTAGTGTTTGGACTTTCAGCAGTGAAAATTAAGCCACACTGAACTGAAGTTTCACAGTTTTAATTTACTAGAATTTCTATGTTAAGCTGCTTTGACACAATCTACATTGGAAAAGTGCTATAGAAATGAAAATCAATTGAATTGAATTTAGGAAATTGTCAGTTTAAAAACAAGTAGTATATAATTTAACACAGTCTTCTTTTCAAAACATTCTAAAATTGCAATGCATGCCAGTATTTTGTTTTTGAGCATTGTTCTCATTTTGTTTCTTATTAGATTTGATGAAGAAAATTATTTGCAATTATACATTTTATAATAAATGCAATATTTTAAAATTAACAATATTATTTCTTGTTATGTAGGTATTTAGGAATTTTATATTTTATTTCTTTTATTTTTGCACATTGATGGATTTACTCTTCAGTGTTTGGACTTTCAGCAGTGAATATTAAACTACACTGAACTGAACTGAACTGAAATTCAACTCTGAAAACTGGACTGACACAGTTTCAATTTACTATAGTCTTTTATGTGCAGCTGCTTTGACACAATCTACTTTGTAAAAGCGCTATAGAAATAAAGATCAATTGAATTTAGGGAATTGTCAGTTTAAAAACAAGTAGTATATGATTTAACTCTAAATCTTCTTTTTAAAACATTGAAATAATTGATTTATTTACAATGGAAAAAAACTCAAATTTAATTCATTCTAAAATTGCAATGCATGCCAGTATTTTGTTTTTGAGTATTGTTCTCATTTTGTTTCTCATTAGATTGTGATGAATTATTTGCATTTATACATTTTATAATGAATGCAATATTTTAAAATTAACAATATTAAATGTTTTTATTTATGAAGGGATTTGGCAATTTAAGTAGTATGTGAATCTTCTTTTAAAAACATTGAAAGAATTGCAGTTTTTTTTTTTTGCATTAATAAATGTTCACATTTCATTCTGAAATTGTAATGCATGCCAGTATACTCTCATTTTGTTGCTCATTAGAGAAAATCATGGAGAAAATGATTTGCATTTAGGTAAGCCAAAAGTGGAGTTTTGTAAGATTTTATGAAAGAGTTTTTGGAATTTAAGTAAGTCAAATGTTATTACTTTATTGAATTATGCGCACACAACAAACCTACATGCTCATTTTTTGATGTTATAGTATTTCTCATTTATTCCATTTCTGTCTCATAATCTCCTGTAGGCTCGCAGTGTTCAGCTGAGGGTTGTGGTCATCAGTGAAAGAGTTTTGGGCTTCGATCATCCCAACACCATTCAGCAATACGTGAGTCTCAAAACAACAAATGCACGCTCATCTCCTTCATCATCTAAGTCCTTCATTGTTCTGAAACGGTACTTTTAAAGGCTTTTAATGACCTTTGATCTGGAGATTCAGTCATTTGTATGGCTTGGTGACTCATCCGCATCAATTTGGAGTCCCTCAACGCTCTATTCTTGGCCCAATGCTGTTTTTCTTGTATATGCTCCTATGATGGTTCCTCCTCAAGAAATATATCATTTTGTTTTGCTGCTTTGCAAATGACACTCAAATTGACCTGCTATTGAAACAGAAACATATTATTTTTATTAGCTGTTATTGATCTGGGCTCTTTGCTTCCCAATATTAAAGAGCCCATATTATACATGAAATAGGGTCATATTTAGGTTGTAAGGGTCTCCAACAACAGTCTAATATGCATGCAAGGTCATAAAACACTTTGATGGTCTTATAATCTGCATTTATTTTTACCTGATTATCCCAACGACTCCCATATGAATCGTTCAGCGATTCATTTGTTCCCAACCCCCTCCTCAGCGCGAAGCTAATCTGCGCTGATTGGACCGATGACAGCCTGCTGCGATTGGTCGACAGTGACAGGCTTCAGCACGAGACAGAGTGAAATGCCCAGCTGGTAATCAACTATATAAAAGTAGTCACAGTGCACACGCGCTTCATAGTGTAAGGCTTTTTTCACACACACACACAACCCTCCTCAGAAGAACTGGGGAGATCGACGCGAGTCTCTCTCTCTCCCTCTCCCTCTCTCTCTCTCACACACACACACAACGCTCCTCAGAAGAACTAGGGAAAGCGACGCGAGTCTCTCTCTCTCTCTCTCTCTCTCTCTCTCTCTCTCACACACACACACACACACACACACACACAACGCTCCTCAGAAAAACTAGGGAAAGCGACGCGAGTCTCTCTCTCTCCCTCTCCCTCTCTCTCTCTCTCTCTCTCTCACACACACACACACAACGCTCCTCAGAAGAACTAGGGAAAGTGACACAAGTCTCCTGTCTCCTAGCTTACGATCGATCGCCATAGCAACGACAAACAGCAGTGGAACGCGAGCTCACAAAAGCCTTTAACGTTAAATCCGTAAACAAAGCGGCACGCGTCGCGTTTTTAACGTGGCTTACACGTGATAAGAGAATATAAAGAGTAACCGCGTGTACTGTACCAGGTTAACAACTCATCTTTGGGTAGAGACTGTCAATATTATCCATCTGAGCACAGCGTGACTTCATTCGACCGGCGGCGTCTGTGTGTGTGTGTCTAGTGTTTTTTCTGTGTTAGTGGGCGGGGCCGCAGGTTTCAAATCTCCCTGGTTTGCGTGCGTAACTACTGGCGAGGCTTGTGTTTCGTGGCTGCGTCATTGCGAAACACCTAATGACTCGTTATCAAGGCGACTCGTTTGAAGCACTATGAGTCGACTCTTTTATAGATGAATCAATAGTTTTAAACACTGTACACTTACAGATTTAAGCCTTAGCTGGATATTTCACTTCACTTAGAGCTGTGTTACACACTACATGGAAGGGCATTTTCAAAAACCCATAATATGGGCTCTTTAATGGATAAGTTAACCCAATACTGAAATGTCTTACTCAACCTCATGTCAATACAATCCCCTGAGATTTCTGTTAGCTATAAGCTACAAAAACAAAGGATTATTATCCATTATACAAGCTAACTAGCATCATCAAACAACCAACTTTTATTTTATAAAAGTGATAAAACTTAATAAACCAACGTTTATTTATTTTACTTTATTTATTTTCTTGACATCTTTTTTTTCTAATGGGTTTTTAAATTGGGATTTTAAACTTGACAACTAAATAATACAGTTAGCTAAGGTTTGTTTAATGTATTTTTTCTGTTCCAGGTGTTATTAGCGGTGTATCTGTACGCTGGGGGTGAAGCGGCTCTGGCTCAGCGATGTCTTTATCGAGCCAAAGTCCTCCTGCTGACGGTTCATGGAGGAGATCATCCATACACCGCAGTCATAGATGTAAACATCAGCAAATGTCATCTCATTATTATAATCTCATACTGAAATACTGGTTTGACTGATAACGCTTGTGTGTTTTCCTCCATCAGGCTTCTCTGGGTTTAATTCTTCAGGGAGAGCAGTCATTACAGTTTCTCCAGAATGCACTGAAGATCAGCCAGTCCTTCAGAGGAGACGCAGACCTCACAACCGCTCTCATGTAAGACAATTAAATCAGGAATCAGAAAGAAATGGAGATGTGTAGTGACTTATAAAGTGGCAGGGCAAGCACTAGTTATGTTTAAAAATAGAAAATCCAAATTATAATAATAATGCACCTTATTTTAAGCAAATAAATGTTTATCTCTCACATACAAGGCTATACCACAATGCGTTGCACTGGGCACAGTGAAAAGAATAGTTAAAGTTGACATAAAATAAGTTCCTTTTTTTCTTGATTGGGTTTTATTGTTTACTGATTGAAGGATGGGGTTTCTGAATAACACATTTGAGAACCGGGTTTGTAACTGTACTGTGGTGTTAGTAACTATACTATGGACTGGGTTTGAAAATACGGGAGACTCCCAGGAAAAACAGGAGTGTTGGCAGGTATAACTATAACCCTTACTCCACATTGCAAATCCTGCAATGTGGTGAATGCACATATTGTTTGTGATATCGATGCTGAAATGATATACACTACCTGACAAACGTCTTGTCACCTATCCAAGTTTTAGGAACAACAAATAATAACTGGACTTCTAGTTGATCATTTGGGATCAGAAGTGGCTTAAATGAAAGGCAAAAGCCTCTAGATTACGCTTATTTGACAAAAATAAAATATGATCATGCCTTGATTTTTAACTGTTTAATTAGGGCAGTAAGGTCTTCCAAAAGTCTTGTCACTTAAAATAAATAATGTCCAGTATAGAATATAAAGTCATGCTGCAGTGGAAACAGAATGAATATTGTGTCTGACTCCATCATGAGCTTGGAGGACTGCATCCATACATCTCTGCAATGACTCAAATCACTTATTAATAAAGTCATCTGGAATGGCAAAGAAAGCGTTCTTGCAGGACTCCCAGAGTTCATCAAGACTCTTTGGATTCATCTCAAATGCCTCCTCGTTTATTTAACCCCAGACATGCTTAATAATGTTCAGTCTGGTGACTGGACTGGCCAATCCTGGAGCACCTTGACCTTCTTTGCTTTCAGGAACTTTGATATGGAGGGTGAAGTATGAGAAGGAGCGCTATCCTGCTGAAGAATTTGGGTTCATGCGTGTTCCAGTAGGTCTTCTGCAGTATTTGTGATGATTGGGATGCAGTTCAACAGATGATTCATCAGAAAAAAATCGACCTTCTCCGACTTTTTCCAAATGATCAACTAGAAGTCAAATTATTATTTGTTGCTTTTACAATACTTTTATCAGGTAGTGTATTGTGCAGCCCTCATTTGAAGGTAAAGTTGTGTTTAAAGTGTTTTGTGTTTGTTTTTCAGTCACCACCTGCTGGCTCAGAGACTGTGTGTGTCCGGCGACTACAGAGGAGGCATGAACCATGAGAAAGAGGCGCACAGCATCTTCCAGAACAAGGTCCACATTTGAGTCCCAGTGCTGAATTTCTGCTATTAAAAACATGCCGGTGTTCTGACTGTGTTTGTGTGCTGCAACAGTGCGGTGAAGATCATCCTCAAACAAAATGCAGCTCAGACTACTTGAGGAACATTACCCAGCAGGCCGTGCGTGTGGAGCGCTCCATCCGGCAGGGAGGAGCAGAGGCATCTGAAACACCGCCGGAGGTACAGTTCCCATGCAATATTTTTTTAATATTTCTCAAATGATGTTTAACAGAGCAAGGAAAATTTCACAGTATGTCTGATAATATTTTTTCTTCTGGAGAAAGTCTTATTTGTATTATTTAGGCTAGAATAAAAGCAGTTTTTAATTTTTTAAAACCATTTTAAGGTCAAAATTATTAGCCCCCTTAAGCTTTTTTTCAGTTGTCTACAGAACAAACCACTGTTATACAATGACTTGCCTAGTTAACCAAACTAACCTGGTTAAGCCTTTAAGTGTCACAGCTACTAATATCTTGAAAAATATCTAGTCAAATATTATTTATGTCATCATGGCAAAGATAAAATAAATCAGTTATTAGAAATGAGTTATTAAAACTATTATGATTAGAAATGTGTTGAAGAAATCTTCTCTCAGTTAAACAGAAATTGGAGAAAATAATATACAGGAGGGCTAATAATTCTGACTTCAACTGTAAATGATCTTCAGTAGAGCCGACATGTGGAGACTTGCTCATTTTTCCTAACATGTACTTTATTTCTCTTCTGCTGCAGGGTTTGTTTCCTTCTCAGGACACGACGCTGGAGCAGCTTGCTCTGGTCAACGGCATACTCAAAACTTCATACAGGTAAACACACACTTTTAGGATTACTCGTGACATTCATGTAAAAATAATTGCATTTCCAGACAATTATATATATATGAAGAGTTTTCAAAAACAGATATATATATATATATTAGGGGTGTCAAAATGAATTGTTTCTTCGGTGCACAGCAATGCGGACAATTCGGTATCGGTTCAGTAATAATCATAACCGGTTATTATGTACTGACGTCATTTATCTCATATGCGCTCTGTCGCAAGGGAGACGAGCGTGGGTATTTACAACACTAAAGGCGCCAACTACTTAAAAATTTCACTGTGTGTGTGTTTTCTGGTAAGTCTTTCACTGACATTTACAGCAGGAGCCCTATTTCTCTGCGATTGAGGTAATGAAGTGTACTCCATTTCTCTCTCTCTCTCTCTCTCTCACTGTGGCCCATTTCACCTGCTGGCGTGACTTTTCCTCCCCTCTCTTTTACTCTCGGCTGTATGCATTCCCGCGGCTGTACCTGTGCATTGTCGCGGGACCCAACCAGATTTCATGCGGCGCGGGAATAAATTTCTGAATAAAGCGCGGGAGCGGTCGGTAACTCTGGTGTAATTTTAACAGGAGTGGGCGGTCTCACAATATCGCTCCTGAGCGAGCGGGCAAACAAGCGCACGCAGCGTGTGTGTGAGTGTGTTTGTGTTTGTTTGATGCTGTCTATGTTTGTGTATGTGTGTGAATGAGAGGCAATGTGGTGCTGTGTGTCCGTGTCCGTGTGTGTGTGTGTGTGTGTGTGTGTGTGTGTGTGTGTGTGTGTGTGTGTGTGTTTATACAGACAGCTTGTTATAGCCACCCCCCAAAATACAACACTGTGTATGGAAAGCATCGTCAATGCACCGTGATGCACCGAAATATCGAATTGAACCGAATCGATGGCATATTAATCGTAACCGAACCGTGAGACCAGTGTAGGTTCACACCTCTAATATAAATATATATATATATATATATATATATATATATATATATATATATATATATATATATGTTTGCAATTAAACTCTTCAATACTGTATGTATACAGTAAATACAATCAATACAATGTAAAATATAATATCTGAAAATGGCTAAAAATTGAGTTATGTTCTTCCAATTTATTTATTTAGCACAATGTATCGTCACCTTATAAAAACACGAGTTTGCACTAAGAAAATAATTTATACAACATATTTGTAGTA
>NC_079442.1:49350298-49357798 GCF_903798145.1 Danio aesculapii
GCACGTCAATAATCAAGCGCAGGTTATTATCATCAGCTCAAGAAGTTTGTTATTTCAGATATAATGTTAGACCGCCCGCGCCTCAGACTGGCTCGTAAAAAACTACGGGGCACAGGGTAAATCTTCTCTTCTTCTTGGCTTTGTGGCTGTTCATCCAGACGATGACAAGGTTTGTTTGAGCGCAGATCGACCATGGCTCGTTATTATATGTATTTATAATTCCGCTGTAATCTCTCGCTGTGCGTGTATTTCAAACATGGCGGGTTTTTTTGTTTCATTCTGGCTTGTTGCGTAAGCGAATGACGTATCTCTGTAAACCAATAGCATTCAGCTGCGCGTGTGGCTCCGCCTTTTGGTACCCTTTCTCGTGTTTGGTACCCTTTCGAAAGGGTGCCGAAAAAGTGGTACGGTTCGGTTCAGTACACTTTTTGACAGTGGAAACGGCTATAAAAGCGTACCAAACCAAACCGTAGCGTACCGTACCACTCAGTGGAAACGGGCCATAATTGTGCCATTTTGGTGACTGCTGCTTTAAATTCAAATGAGATTGTGGTTTGAGATTTGCGATTATCTTCAATCTCTAATGGCAGACGGCTGCTTCTCACTCAGGACTGTTTATGCTAATGAAGGAGAGCTGGTCACTAGTGGGTGGGGCTTTCCCCCTCTGATGACACATACAAAAGAAGAATGTCAATCAAAGTGCTTCTGTTCAAAGTGTTTTATCAAGTGTGATTATAAAAAAAATAGAAATAATAAATTTCTGCTACACAACTGTGTTTAACCCCCTTATAAAAGTGATTTTTGCATAATAGGCCCCCTTTAAGAGATGATGAATAAATAGTAACATTTAAATGAAAGCGATATACCTGCAGTGTCTCTAGAAGCAGCAACAGCATGGCGAGCTGAAATCGAGCAGATACACATGACTCAAAGTGTCCCAAACCATAACAAACACACTGCAGAAGAGACACCTCTGAAGTGCTGGACAGAAGACGCTCGCAGAGGAGATCTGAAGAGGTAAGACAGACATGAGGTAATTAATAAAGCTGAACACTTGCATTTTTATATGAACAGTAGTCCCTCATAAATATGTTTTTGAACCATACTATAGTAAAGTGTATTATACTTGTAACGGAGGCCAGCTAGCGAAGTGCTATGCAGGTAAACCTCACTTCTCTAACCTCTAAGGGTGCTCTAGCGATAGACGCCTTCTTTAGCTTCCTTGTTAGAGCAACCGACTCCCTTACAAAGAATCACCGGTTCAATCCTAGCTCAGACCGGGTTGGGTGCAGTAGGAGCGGTGGGTTACACGTGGGGGCTCGTCTGGGATGGGAGTGAGGTTTAGGGGGGGTGAGTGTTAGGGTTGGCCCATGTTGACCAATATGGCATTGTACGATGTCTAATGTGAAAGACTGCGATGGACGATGGCATCGTCATCGTAGACGGCGATGAATTAATTATTTATGAATAATTAATTAATTCATAACGAATTAATTATTTGAAGCCTACCGTTTCAACTGCCTGACCAGCATGGTCTTTGTTTTACCCATAACCAAATCATAAATAAATAAAGATAAGTTACACACAAATTACCACCTGTCGATCACTTTTTCCACAGGACTCTGGCATGAATAGGCAGAGTGATCTGTGTCGTTATAATGGCGTTGACAAACTTGGTTGGTAAAAAAAGGTGCACAAACAACAGCAAACCACCAACTGTGTCACAGTACAAGCTTGAAAGCGAAAGATTAAAGCGAAAGATTAAAGCAGTGTACTAATCAACGTGTAACTTAGTTAATGTAACTTGAAGAATTAATAAACAATACGTTTATTACCCCATCTCCCCCCCCATGTTGTATATAAAAAGTCGTTCATTTTTAGTTCATGGATGTGTGTCAACTAATTTTAACAAGCACATGTTGGTTAATAAATGCTGTTCATAATACATTAACTGATTAAACCTTATTGTAAAGTGTGACCATACATACTGAGAAAAAAAATTAATAAAAAAAAAAATATATATATATATATATAAACATACATACAGTTGAAGTCACAATTATTGGCCCCCCTGTTTATTTTTTCCCCAATTTTTCTGTTTAACAGAGTTTTTTTTCCAACACATTTCTAATCATAATAGTTTTAATAACTCATTTCTATTAACTGATTTATTTTATCTTTGTCATGATGACAGTAAATAATATTTGACTAGATATTTTTCAAGACACTTCTATACAGCTTAAAGTGACATTTCAATGCTTAACTAGGTTAATTAGGTTAACTAAGCAGGTTAGGGTAATTAGGCAAGTTATTGCATAACGATGGTTTGTTCTGTAGACTATCGAGAAAAAATATAGCTTAAAGGGGCTTATAATACTGACCTTAAAATTGTGTCTTAAAATAATTTTAAACTGCTTTTATTCTAGCCGAAATAAAACAAATAAGACTTTCTCCAGAAGAAAAAATATTATCAGACATACTATGAAAATTTCCTTGCTCTGTAAAAATCATTTGGGAAACATTTTATAAAGAAAAAAATTCAAAGGGGGCTAATAATTCTGACTGAGCAATATGAGCAATTCCATGCAAATGTCAACCAATAGCGAAACAATTTTTGCCATTTTTTTGTGCAAGCAAGTATTTTACAGTGCTTTATGAATAATTAATTAATTCATAACGAATTAATTATTTGAGGCCTACCGTTTCAACTGCCTGACCAGCATGGTCTTTGTTTTACCCATAACCAAATCATAAATAAATAAAGATAAGTTACACACAAATTACCACCTGTCGATCACTTTTTCCACAGGACTCTGGCATGAATAGGCAGAGTGATCTGTGTCGTTATAATGGCGTTGACAAACTTGGTTGGTAAAAAGGTGCACAAACAACAGCAAACCACCAACTGTGTCACAGTACAAGCTTGAAAGCGAAAGATTAAAGCAGTGTACTGACGCTGTGACACGTTACCTGATAGATTCAAAAGACTGAAGAGTCGTTAAATAGAGAAAAGATGAATAAATATCATGCTTAACAACTACAGTGAGACGCCATCCAGTGGTACATCCTTGATGAGAGCACTGCTCTCTGAGGTTTTTTTAAGACGTATTAGTGTAAACGGGGTCTAAGTGTGTGTTTTTCGCAAGCAGGTTGTTGCTGCGACGGGGGCAGGGCAGAGGATCACGATGCCGGCTTAGCATCATGATGTCTATCGCCCATCGGCTCAACCCTAGTGAGTGTAATGGAGGCCAGCTAGTAAGTGCTGTGCAAGCAAACCTCACTCCTCTGACTTCAAAAGGCGCTCTATCGACAGACGCTTTAGTCTTTAGCCTGCTTGTTAAAGCAACCAACTCCAATACAAAGAATCACCGGTTCGATCCCAGAACGGGATAGGTGCAATAGGACCCATGGGTTACAGTAGTAATATTAAAGCATTTTACAACTCTTCCTTAATGAATATTACAGCATCTACAGTATTAACTACCATGAACTCATAAACTAATAAATACTGTAGAATACTTTAGTTTTTACTACGGTAAACTGGTGTGTAGCGCGATATATAATTGTAGAAAACATATTAAAGGTGTGTGAATGAGTGTGTATGGGTGTTTCCCAGTGATGGGTTGCAGCTGGAAGGGCATCCGCTGTGTAAAAAATGTGCTGGATAAGTTGGTGGTTCATTCTGCTGTGACAACCCCTGATTATTAAAGGGACTAAGCCGAAAAGAAAATTAATGTATTAAAGATTTATCTATAGTTGTATTTCTATAGCAGCTATAGAATTACCACAGCATATAAAATCAAGTACTTTAATACAGTAAAAACACAGTAATGTTTATAATATGCTACTATAGTATTCAATTTGGTGTAGATTAGCTGTAATTCAACACCTTTCCATTCCATCCAGAAGGTTTCTCCTCTCAGTTCATTCCTGTAAAGGAGAAGTAACATTTATGAGTTTATAAAGTACTGTTCTTCAGACTCTAATATCATAATACTAAATGGTTACCAGATTCACGTACTTTCCTATGCTAAAATATTATGTTATTTAATCTAACAGTGTCACTACTTGGATTGTTCAGGATTAATAAAAGCAGATAGACCCTCACATGGCGTTTATTATCTTCTGCTTGTCTATTTTGCAGTCAGAAACCTGCTGAGAGTCTAGTTTTGGGGTTGAAACTTGTTTTCCTCTTCTTGCAGCTCCTTTACGACGCCCTGCGACCTGCCAGCCATCATTACAAGCCATTACTGCGAAAACTCCTCAAAATTAGGACGATTTACTGTCAGACGGCTCGATGTGCTTCATCAAAAAAAGTAAGAACTAGTCGACCTCCCTATAAACATATTTTGTATTTTTAAAGGTGTAAAAAAGCTCTAAGAAATTTGTTTATATTCACACCGAACCCCATGTGAATGTTTCGTGTTACATTTTAATATTTCCGTCGGAGCGCTGTTCTCAGAATATCCAGTTCCTCCCATACTAGATTTGTAAAAGCACAACTCATTCGCTAAAAACAAAAGTATATATTTTCTTTTCGATAATTAAATGTGTGTTTATGTCAATTGTGTAGTTAACATTAAACTGAATGTTTATAAATTTCCAATTTTACTTAGTCTCTAGTGTATTTGCGCGAATCTTTATGCACACGACTAATTTCTATAAGTTATACAGGATTTACAGGTTTACTGTTATTACAGTTTTATTGTTAATATTATTGGTTGTTTATAGTGTATTAGTATTTTTTGACATTACCAATCATGAAACTATACTTATCGACTGCTTTAAAAATTGTTGATATGTGAACAGCAGTATACACACGATAAAAAAAATGCTGTGTTGTTTTAAG
Organism: Danio aesculapii; assembly: GCF_903798145.1. Classification (NCBI taxonomy): domain Eukaryota; kingdom Metazoa; phylum Chordata; class Actinopteri; order Cypriniformes; family Danionidae; genus Danio; species Danio aesculapii. Next base: position 49,355,148 of record NC_079442.1, read on the forward strand.
CCAATCTTGGGTCAAAAGTAAAGAAATACAACTGTTGGGTCAATTAGTGTAATTTTAATGTATATAAGGTATATCCTGGCCATACAGTTATTATATTATATTATATTATATTATATTATATTATATTATATTATATTATATTATATTATATTATATTATATTATATTATATTATATTATATTATATTATATTATATTATTAAAGTTGAAATACAATACAAACTGAGAATGAAAATAGACTGTTCATGACGCGCGCTTGTATTGTTTGTAGGACGCAAGAGGGCGCGCACTCGCTTCTTTCCCGCTTTGAGGAAATCTGAGGAGACTTTGTTTAAACTCTATTTTCTGAATTAACTAAAGTTTCCTTTAAAAAAATTATCTGAAATAACAGAATATAATTGTTGTCAAACTTTATCGTCAAGCCTTCTAGCGTCAAATATTTCACAAGGAAAAATAAAATGAAGTGTATCATCGAGGGTAATGGCATCAAAGGTACATGACTCTTTTTATTCAGTATATCCAAGTAAAACGCCATTAGCATTATTCGTTTAAGTTTCTGATGATACATAATTTGTCTGTTTTCCTTTGTTAAGTCTTTGGGAGAGCAATTCATGCTCTGTCAAGAATTGGCGATGAAATATGGTTGGATCCACAGGAAGATGGGGTTAGTATTTTTGTTTATCTTCAGCATTTACTAACATTTGTGTTTGATAAAGATGCATTATTAGGCCTACTAACATTAATCATAGCTAACATACATTTACCCCAAAATAGCAACACTTTATGTCTCAATCAACGTGTAACGTGTAACAACAATACGTTTATTACACCCCCCCCCCCCCCCCAAAGAATATGTTTACAGATTTATATTTTTCTGCTCCCATAACTCTGTGGTTAGTTGTTTTGGAAAATATAAACAGATGTTTCAATATAATGTTAACTTATACTTTCTCTCTGAATTTATGTTTTAAGTTTTTTCTGCAAATGTCACATCCATAACGCTTGAATATATATATATATATATATATATATATATATATATATATATATATATATATATATATATATATATATATATATATATATATACAGTTGAGGTCAGAATTATTAGCCCCCTGAATTATTAGCCCCCCTGCTTATTTTTCCCCCCAAATGTCTGTGTAAGGGAGAGAAGATTTTTTTTCAACACATTTCTAATCATAATAGTTTTAATAACTCATTTCTAATAACTGATTTATTTGATCTTTGCAATGATTACAGTAAATGATATTTGACTAGATATTTTTCAAAACACTTCTATACAGCTTAAAGTGACATTTAACTTGACATAAAGTGATAAACTTAACTAGGTTAATTAGGTTAACTAGGCAGGTTAGGGTAATTAGGCAAGTTATTGCATAACGATGGTTTGTTCTGTAGACTATGGAAAAAAATATCACTTAAAGGGGCTAATAATATTGATCTTTTTTATTTTAAAACTGCTTTTATTCTAGCTGAAATAAAACAAATAAGACTTTCTCCAGAAGAAAAAATATTATCAGACATACTGTGAAAATTTCCTTGCTCTGTTAAACATAATTTGGGAAATATTTAAAAATTCAACTTTAACTGTGCATATAATATATATATATATATATATATATATATATATATATATATATATATATATATATATATATATATATATATATATATATATATATAAAATACTGGGACCTTACTATAAAATGTTAACTTTATTATTAATCTGTCAATTTTTCTTTCTGTACAGTTGGCTGTGAGGACTGTGAACTCGTCTCAGTCAGGTTACGCCTGTTTCTGCTTCGCTCCTCTGTTCTTCCAGCAGTATATTCCAGATCCAGACACCAAAGACTCTCAAGCAGTAAAATGCAAATTAAACTTGAAGGTAATAAACTTTCAGAAACGCAGGTTTATTTTAGGTCTTTAATGTTTGGACATCGCCATTATTACCTTTACTAATATGCTTTAAAAATTACATACAACAGAACAAAAACAATAGATTATAAAATATGAATATTATGATATTATGTACCAGTCAGGTGGCATGGTGGCTGAGTGGTTAGCACAGTAGCCTCACAGCAAGAAGGTCGCTGGAGCCCCATCTGGGTCAGTTGGCATTTAAATGTGGAGTTTGCATGTTCTCACCGTGTTGGTGTGGGTTTCCTCCGGGTTCTCCGGTTTCCCCCACAGTCCAAAGACATGCGCTATAGCTGAATTGAATAAACTAAATTGGCCGTAGTGTATGAGTGTGAATGAGAGTGTATGGATGTTTCCTAGTACTGGGTTGTGGCTGGAAGGGCATCCGCTGTGTAAAACATATGCAGGAATAGTTGGTGGTTCATTCCACTGTTGCGACCCCTGATTAATAAAGGGACTAAGCTGAAGGAAAATTAATGAACGAACTAGTCAAAAGTTTTTAAAGTAAAATTTAAGAGAATTTTTTTAACAGCTTTGCAAGATCAAGATTGCAAGTCTTTTATGTTCACCACAGCTGCATAGAAAAACTGTAAAAACAAGAATATTATAAAATATTATTGGAATAAAATATATATATAAAATTAAGTTTCTATTTAAATCAGTTCTTTGAATTAAAGCAGTTAGTGCTCCTAAACTATTAATTGCGACTAAAGT
>NC_079442.1:49360298-49440298 GCF_903798145.1 Danio aesculapii
TAAGTGTAAACTGTCAGAAAGACTACTAGCGGTTTGTTACTATGATTTTGTACTGTAATTTACAACTCCAGTCCACACTGTAAACCAGTTCAAACTATTAAAATTGTCAATAAAAGTCACTTTTTAACATTTTTCAACATCAAAAGTTGGAAGAAAGATCAATGTCTCCTAATGCAATTCAAAAGCGTTACAAACATCAATCCTGAATTATGGGAAAAGTTGCTTTACAGATATGTAGGATAATGTAGGAACTAAACGTTTTTTAAAGAAAAAAAAAAATATTTTAAGATTTTTAATATTTATTTTAACAATTTAAAATAAAAAAGGGAGGTGTAAATGTAGTCAAACATGGTAATACATGTAAGTCTCATTAAAAATAAAAATAAAAATTTCTTTAATTTTAAAAAATATTTCCCAAATGATGTTTAACAGAGCAAGGAAATTTTCACAGTATGTCTGATAAATATTTTTACTTCTGGGGAAAGTCTTATTTGTTTTATTTAAGCTAAAAAAAAAGCAGTATTTATTTTTTACAACCCATATTAAGGTTGTAAAAATTCTTAGCCCCTTAAAGCTATTTATTTTTTCAATAGTCTACAGAACAAACACTCTCTGACTCTTGCTCTCCCGCAGTTCGGTGGTGGCTTGCGCTCAGGCGGTCTGGCTGGCGGTGCTCCGCATGCCAGGCGATGCATCTACATGCTGCTCTCCTTAAAATTATGTTATTGTTAACATTTTGTTAACTAGTTTGTTTATTTTGATACTTTGTTTTCATAGCAGGTAGGGGATTATTTTTTTCATAGTCACGTTTTGGTATTTATATAGTTTAGTGAAGGTAAGCAGTGGCCCGGAAGACTCACCTGTTTTTTTATTCCTTTTACGGGAGTTGTAGGTAAGATCTGTCCATTTAAAAACAGTATAGTCAGAGACCTGTTTGCTTAGCTGCCCTACCTGTCTATTTGATTTTTGTTTTGTTAATGTTTTACTTATTTCTGTGAATTAAAGAGTATTGACGGAACATCAATTTATTAATTCAGTCGTCTGTGTCTTTCATATGTTCGGCTCAAACCTTGGTTATTGTTGTTCGAGCCAGTGTTGAGTTTTGGGCCGTAACACCATCGTTATACTATTACTTGCCTAATTACCCTAACCTGCCTAGTTAATCTAAATGTCACTGTAAGCTGTATAGAAGTGTCTTGAAAATATCTAGTCAAATATTGTTTACTGTCATCATGGCAAAGATAAAATAAATCAGTTATTAGAAATGAGATATTAAATCTATAATGATTAGAAATGTGTTGAAAAAAAAATCTTCTCTCTGTTAAACAGAAATTGGGGAAAAAATAAACAGGGGGGCTAATAATTCTGACCAAAACATGAAAATTTACTCACTCACGTACTTCCAAACCATTATGAGTTTTTTCTGTTTAACACAAGAGAAGATATTTTGAAGAATATTAGAATCCGGTAACCATTGACTTCCATAGTAGGAAACAAAAATACTATGAAAGTCAATGGTTACCGGTTTCTAAGATTCTTCAAAATGTCTTATAGTTGTCTTAGGTTGTTAATTTAAACTAAATCTACTATTTTATAACATACAAAAGCTAACTTGAATTTTTATTTACTAAGGATGACAAAGATTTATACATCCTAAAATCAATGTATTACTAGTTTTTATTGCATTAACTAACATGGCTTTATTGGAAAGTTGTACTGTTTTTTGTTTCTTTGACAGGACCATTCAAAACCATAAGCAGACTCAAAAAGTTGTTTTTTTTGTCTCAGACTGTTAGGTGGCATTGTGGTGCATTTCCCAGTTTCTCAAGAAGAGGTCACTCTTTCCGTTTCCTCTCTTAAAGTCGTCCTGAAGACCTTTTGTGTGGAAGAAAATGGTGAGGAAACTTTTGCCTATGTTTACAGTACACCACCATAGTACACCACCATGCAGTGATTTTACTGTTGTTGAAGAAGTTATTACTTTAATGTCATTTAGCATTCTGTTATGCTTTAATATTAAATAGTGACTAATGCTAATGCTGCATCTATTTTTAAAATAGTAGGCAGTGCACAGTACCAAGTAAGCTAGCATTCCATTTTCAACTGACAGTATATTATTGTAGTTTATATAATTATATATAATTACTGCATACATTATACATGATGACATTTATGCATACATTTATGCAGTTAGCAGACACTTTTATCTAAAGTGGCTTATGTTGCATTAAAGGTACAAAAAATTGTGTGATTAGTTCTTGCTTGCCCTAAAAATCAAACCCACAATTCAGATATATAAATTCGGATATATATATATATTATTTATTTATTTTAACTTTCTTTGTTAAAATGTATTTTAATCATTCAAGCACATTGGTTTACAAATTTGGTCCAACATTTACACAACAATTAACACTAAAAGATTCAATACATAACAAAGTAAAATAATAATAGATAAATACAATAAGTAACTAATTAAAAAAACAATAACAATAAGAAAACTGACCTATTTATTTATTCATTTATTCATTCATTATGTGTTTTGTCTAATCATTGTAATTCTAAATATGTTCATACATGTTCAAATATATTGGTTATAATTGTGTATATGTGTTCATATGTAACCATAAATATAACATATGTTACATTTCAATGGTAATATATATAATATATATATTTATTATTATATTATATATTTATATATATATATATATATATATATATATATATATATATATATATATATATATATATATATATGTATATATATATATATATATATATATATATATATATATATATATATGTATATATATATATATATATATATATATATATATATATATATATATATATATATAGTTGACGTCAAAATTATTAATAATATCTTGTTTAATTTATTTGTGTCACCAGAAGCTTCCTTTATCACGAAACATTACTTTCATGTTAGGCATATTGCAAGTACACTTGGCAATAAGCCACAATTTATTTTAAATTGAAACAAAATTTAGAATAAGACAGTTCTATATTCTTCAACAATTCTGAAAAAGGACATGAAAGTTGAATTAATTATTTCTCTTTTTACAGAAATATCTAATTTTAACCAGCATATACATATAAAGTCAGAATTATTAGCCCCCCTGTTTATTTTTCCTCTATTTCTGTTAAACAAAGAGAAGATTTTTTTTCAACACATTTCTAAACATATAAGTTTTAATAACTCATTTCTATTAACTGATTTATTTTATCTTTGTCATGATGACGGTACAATTCAAGTTACATTTAAAGGCTTAACTAGGTTAATTAGGTTAAAGTTAGGGTAATAAGGCAAGTCATTCTTGAACGATGGTTTGTTCTGTAGACAATCAAAAAATATTGCTTAAGGGGGCTAATAATATTGACCTTAAAATGGTTTTAGAAAAATTAAAAACTGATTTTATTCTAGCTGAAATAAAATAAATAAGACTTTCTCCAGAAGAAAAAATATTATAGGAAATACTGTAAAAATTTCCTTGCTCTGTTTAACATAATTTGGGAAATATTTAAAAAAGAAAAGAATTTCAGAGGAGGGATAATAATTTTGTCTTCAACTATATGTGTTTATACTGTAACTCCTGTATCCTCAGATGATCAGATGTTGTTTTCTTTGTTTGTTGTCAGACTGCATGAAAGGCATGAACACAGCGCTGATGCTGCACCCAGATGAGCTAGACTATTTTCAGGTTGGAGAGGATTCAGATGTGACCTTCTGCCTCAAAGAACTGAGGGTGAGCATTTTGAACAAGTTAAGACACAGGATATGTTGTGTATAAGGTTTATTTGTCTCCATGCAAAGATGTTTTATTTGATGTGTGTGCTGTGGAGTACATGAGGATCTGTACATATTCATTTTTATAGCGGCTTATTTCTGGCCTGCCATGAAGCTGTCTGTGGCTATCATTTTCACTGAAGCCAGTTCAGAGAAAGTGTGTCATGCATTCGAACTGAACGTTCTGCAGTGCTCTTTTAACTTACACCCAGATGTGCTTTTGATTTGCTTTGTGTGCATTAAATACATGCTGCACTCCTTTAATTGAGCAGAATAGTTGCATTAAGTAAAACGCTTATGAAAAAGTAATAGTTTGATAAAAAACAGTCATGTTCAGTGATACGCACACATGCACTCACACACACATACACACAAATACATTTATTTATTTATTTATTTATTTGTGTGTGTGTGCGTGCGTGCGTGCATACCGTATAGATGAGCACACACCCCTTGCAGATCTCTTTTTTTAAAATAATTTTTAATGTCTCTAGGATGCAATATAGGACAGTTTATACATTATATTAGTCATTATCGAATCCAAACTGGAACTAATCTACCAAAAAACTTCATTGTGAGCATTGTGCAAACATTTGTACACCTCAATGAATATGTTAGGGAAAAATATTAAATATAATTTTAATAAAGAGAAAAAAATGAAGAGGGCCATAAAATATATATAATGTAGTTGAAAATTAGTAGTTTGCATTTTTCTGCAATACCTTATTTAAATTGATTTAATTTTTAATATTTCTGTTACTAAACATGTTAGGTGACCAAACCTAATTTAATATTAGAATATAACAGTTTAATATAACAAAATAAATTGTGTATATTCCATGAGAAAAAAGATTTTTTGTTTTGTTTTGTTTTATGTTATTTTATTTTATTCAATGTAATTTTATTTTATTTTATTTATTATTAATGTAAATTTCATGTTATTTTATTTTTATTTTGTTTTTACCATTTGGGGTGATTTTAAAATTGCAACTTATCCAAGAACACAAGTTGAATTTGTATTTCTCTGCACAGCCTTTGATTATGAAGGATGAAACCTGCAAAAACAATAAATAAAAAATACGCAAATACATAAATACATGAGTAAATAAATCCATAAATTCCTACATAAAACAATTAATAAATAAATATGCAAATAAATAAATAAATGTATATAAAAATTCCACAAATTCCTGCAAATAAATATATAAATAATTAATAGTGCAGGCAGGCAAATAATTAAATAATTTACACAAATGTTGGGGGAATAAGAAAACGTTAAACTAAAAGTTTATTTTCCCCCCTTTCAAACGTTTATTCATTCTTGAACATAGTTGCGTATTTATTTGTCCTCAGGTCAACATGCTAATGAGTCTGTCAATCATTAGAAGGCGGTCTTTATAGCATCATTGGTTGATCGTTAGAAAAATGTTGCATTCCATTTTTTTGACTGGCTTCTGATGATTGACAGACACCTTCTCATCAGTATGTTGACCTAAGGAAATTTCAATATGTAAATTCATGTTTAAGAATGAATTAAAGTTTGGTGGGGGGGGGGGGGGGGGACTTTCAGTTTAGCATTTATTTATTTCCCCAACATTCAAGTAATTAATTTAATTGTTTACCTGCCCGCACTATTAATTATGTTTATTTATTTATTTACATATTTATTTATTTTTTGTTTTTTTATTTATTTAAATTTTTTATGTTGGATTTATGGATTTATTTACTAATTTAAATATTTGCATATTTATTCATTTATTGTTTTTGCTGGTTTTGTCCTCCATATTTAACCCTGATTTCCAGGGAGATCTAGTGCACCAAAATAAATTTTATTTCATTTTTAATTAAATTGATTAATAAATTTTTTATTGTTTTTATTATTATTATCATTATTATTATTATTAAATTTATTATTATTATTATCATTATTATTATTATTATTAAAATTATTATTATTATTATTATTATTATTTCGTAAATTTAATTTTATTCAATTCTTTTTTTGGTGATTTTAAAATTGCAACCAAGCGGCAACCTCCCGCTCTCCCTCGGGAGGCCAATACGGAAGTAACTGAAACTGCAATTCATCAAAATTCCGCTAGTCCTGGCTCCATAATAGAGCAAAGTGCAATTGAGCCCACTGTTAGAATGGCCGACTTTACAGCAGAAAAAAAGGTGTTTACAGCCTGGTACAAAGAACGATTTTGGTTCATATAGCTATTATTACCCTCCATGACAACTGTGAGGGGGGTGAATTTTTTTATAACTCATCCGTTTCCTTTATATTAGGTTATATTAAGTTTGCATAATTAAGGGCGTGGTCACTTGAGTGACAGCTAGGTCTCGCTGGTCGCCGTCACTTCACCTCAGCTGAATCAGATTAGCCACTGATCTCGGCATATTCATCGTATTTTTGTTTTGTTTTATGTGGCTTTACACAGTCAGCTGCCTTTTGGACTTATTTCTTACAATTATCAGATGATATGGGATGCTGTGTGCACTTAATTGTGCTCACAAACCATTCATGTGGCCTCGTTTCCCATGTGAGTAAAGTTATATACTTATACACCATCTTTATAAATGTATTTGTTTTATTTAAGATCATTTATCATTAATATTTTTCTTTAGACCCGTAGAGCACTCCAGAATGTGACAGATAGATTAGCTGTAGGCTCTAGAACAGTCATCTGAAGCGTTATCATACAGTGTTATGCTGGATTTCATCAATAGTCTTGCATTTACTAACACAGACTATATCTGAAGTGTTTGGAAGTAATTCAGGTTTTCCTCCTGTAGAAAAACGTCATAAGAGCAATTTTTAGTGGCTCAATGTATTACAACAGTGTTTTTGAAAGTCTAATCACTTTATTGATATAGTGTACAGCCAAGCACATGTGGTCAGAACACAAACGAGTCGCAGGTATTAAAGTATCAAGCGTTTCTCCCACAGTAAAGTCTGTCTGCCAGGTCTAAGCAAGCTCCGCCCACTCTCCGCCTCTTTGCCCTTGTTTGGTATCCCGCCGTGGGTGCGATGACGCGCGAACAAAATGGCGACGGTTGGCCGCGCCTACTTGTGGCTTCTTTTGCGCTCTTCAGAAACCTATGGGTGACGTCACGGATACTCCGTCCATATATTTTACAGTCTATGATTGCAACATATCGAAGAACACACGTTTTCCCTTGTATTCCCTTGCACAGCCTTTGCCCCTGGACTTTGACCATTTCCAGGGAGATCTAGTGCACTAAAATATATAGCATTTTTTATTAAATTAATTAATTTATTTATTTGTTATTATTTTTATTATTGTTATTTTATTATTATTTTGTACATTTTATTTAATACATTTTTTGGGGGTGATTTTAAAATTGACACGTCCTAGAACAGAAGTTGATTTTGTATGCCCTTGCACAGCCTTTGACCCTGATTTCTAGGGAGACCAAGTGGCACTGGATTATGCCCCGATAGTACGGACCCTTTTCACGTCTGTGCTTTGGCTGCGTGTCAGCGGCGTAACTTCTTGGCAGGTCCTCAGTGTGTTTGTGTCAGTCATTGATGCAGTGGGACAGATGCTTGGATTCGGACCAGATAGCCTGTCACAATGAGTTACAGCACTGGACAGCACACTGTGGTCTGGGCACACATGACTGACCTTCTCCTCATGCGCTCTTAAATGGGGTCTAGTACATTTGTACGGATCAGTGTGTCCTTTGTGAATAAAATACTGTGTAAATGTGTTTCGACAGGTCCTAATTCTTAAGTTTTATGCTGGACTGTCTTTATGATCTTTTAAATCTAGCCGCACTGACCAATATTTTAAAGATGACCTATTATGCAAAGATCACTTTTATAAGGGGTTTAAAAACAGTTGTGTGGCAACAGTGTGTGAATAAAACTAGCTTCTGATAGTAACAATTTAATGATTCTATGGTTTATAATCCCACTTGATAAAAACAGTCTGCAGAAATACTTTGATTGACATTCTCCATTTGTACGTGTCATCAGAGGGGGAAAGCCTTACCTACTAGTGATCATCTCGTCCTCATTAGCATAAACAGCCTTGAATGAGAAGCAGCCGTCTGCAATTAAGTTTTCACCTGCTGAAAATAATGTCAGCGACTAAGAGGATTATAAACTTATAACATATAATATAATATAATATAATATAATATAATATAATATAATATAATATAATATAATATAATATAATTTAATATAATATAATATAATATAATATAATATAATATAATATAATTTAATATAATATAATATAATATAATATAGTATAAAATAATATAATATAAAATGATATAATATAATATAATATAATATAATATAATATAATATAATATAATATAATATAAAATAATATAATATAAAATAATATAATATAATATAATATAATATAATATAAAATAATATATAATATAATATAATATAGTTTAATATAATATAATATAATATAATATAATATAATATAATATAATATAATATAGTTTAATATAATATAATATAATATAATATAGTTTGATATAATATAATATAATATAAAATAATACAATATAATATAATATAATATAATATAATATAATATAATATAATATAATATAATATAATATAATATAGTTTAATATAATATAATATAATATAATATAATATAATATAATATAATATAATATAATATAGTTTAATATAATATAATATAATATAATATAATATAATATAATATAATATAATATAATATAATATAATATAATATAATATAGTTTAATATAATATAATATAATATAATATAATATAATATAGTTTAATATAATATAATATAATATAATATAATATAATATAATATAATATAATATAATATAATATAGTTTAATATAATATAATATAATATAATATAATATAATATAATATAATATAATATAATATAATATAATATAATATAATATAATATAATATAATTTGATATGATATGATATGATATGATATAATATAATATAATAAAATTTATTATAATATAATATAATATAATATAATTTAATATGATATAATATAATATAATATAATATAATATAATATAATATAATATAATATAATATAATATAATATAATATAATATAATATAATATAATATAATATAATATAATAATATAATTTAATATAATTTTGTCAGTTGCCGTTTCTGTGTGGAGTTTGCATGTTCTCCCCGCGTTCGCGTGGGTTTCCTCTGGGTGCTCTGGTTTCTCCCACAAGTCCAAAGACATGCGGTATAGGTGAATTGGGTAAGCTAAATTGTCCGTAGTCTATGTGTGTGGATAAAAGTGTATGGGTGTTTCCCAGTTATGGGTTGCAGCTGAAAGGGCATCCACTGCGTAAAACATATGCTGGATAAGTTCATGGTTCATTCTGCTGTGGGGAACCCAGATTAAAAAAGAGACAAAACTGCAAAGAAAATAAATGAATGAATGAATGAATGAATGAAATTTGATCTCAATCTCGCTCAATACCTGAATGATATAGAATAAAACAACTGTAATCAAAATATACGGTTGAAGTCAGAATTATTTGCCCCCTTGTATATTTTTTTCCCAATTTCTGTTTAACAAAGAGAAGATTTTTTTCAACACATTTCTAATCATAATAGTTTTAATAACTAATTTCTAATAACTGATTTATTTTATCTTTGTCATGATGACAGTAAATAATATTTGACTAGATATTTTTCAAGAATCTTCTATTCAGCTTAAAGTGACATTTCAATGCTTAACTAGGTTAACTAGGCAGGTTAGGGTAATTAGGCAAGTTATTGTATAATGATGGTTTGTTCTGTAGACTATCAAAAAAAAAAAATAGCTTAAAGGGGCTAATAATTTTGACCTTAAAATGGATTAATAAAAAATTTTAAAACTGCTTTTATTTTAGCCGAAATACCACGAATAAGGCTTTCTCCAGAAGAAAAATTATTATCAGACATACTGTGAAAATTTCCTTGCTCTGTTAAACATCATTGAGAAATATAAAAAAAAATTTTCAAAGGGGGGCTAATAATTCGGACTTCTATTGTATATATTATATGTATTTTTAAATTAATTTATTTAATAATATAAACATAATTAGGAAATATGTGCATGTCTGTGCAATATTATTAATAATTATATATTTTTTTCTTCATTATTTCAATTTATTATTGAAATTCATTATTTGTCATTTTTTTAGGGGCTGCTGTCTTTTGCTGAGTATTATGGTTTACCAGTGTCTTGTCAGTTTGGTGCAGCTGGACAGTAAGTCTTTTTAATTTTTACCGGTCAAACTTCACATATTGATTATACATTTATGTGCAGTATGTGTAAGTAGATCAATAAGCTGATTCTGAACTCTTTCAGGCCGATATCCTTCACTGTGAAAGACATTACACTGGAGGCCCACGTTGTGTTATCAACCTTAACCAATCCAGACTCCGAGAGCTCGTCTCAACCTGCACCGCGGCAAGTTTCACTCTCATTTTCACATCAGTATACACATGATACAGCGGATGCCTTTCCAGCCGCAACCCTGTACTGGGAAACACCCATACACATTTATTCACACACACTCATACACTACGGCTAATTTAGTTAATCCAATTCACCTACAGCACATGGGTTTGGACTGTGGGGGAAACTGGAGCACCCGGAGGAAACATACGCCAACACAGTGAGAACATGCAAACATGAATTACAGTTAACAGAGCATAGTGTACAGTGTCTATACCAGTGTTTCCCAACCCTGTCCCTGGAGGCACACCAACAGTACATATTTTGGATGTCTCCCTTTTCTGACTCATTAACTTCAGGTGTTGGAGTCTCTTCTGATGTTATGATAAGTTGATTCAGCTGTGTTTAATTAGGGAGAGGTTGAAAATGTGTACTGTTGGTGTGCCTTCAGGAACAGGGTTGGGAAACACTTGTCTATACATTCAGAGATTGGATAGACTATCGGGAATGCAAACAAATTGGTTACAATCATTGCTTAATTTGTAAAAAACCAGGAAATAAAAGTTACCGTGATCGATCTGGAACATGATGTTAGTAATAGGTTATTGCGAAAAAAAAGTCAAATTTCTGAACAGTCTTTAATTATATTCTGTAATATATAACGTGAAGGGTCAACCATGGATAAAACAAACAAACAGATATGTAGCTACAAACATAAATCAAATAAACAATCACTATTTAGTTCACTTCACTAGTATGTGCCAAGCGAAAATGACTCACTCTGTCTTATCTTCAAGAAGAGCCCACAGTTAAGTCTTCCGTCATGTTTTCTGGCTGACTTAACTCGCTGTCTCCCGCTATCCTGATCCTGGGGTGCAGTTTCCTCTTCTCTTGATCAGACCAAGCGGCAACCTCCCGCTCTCCCTCGGGAAGCCGATACGGAAGTAACTGAAACTGCAATTCATCAAAATTCCGCTAGTCCTGGCTCCATAATAGAGCAAACTGCAATTGAGCCCACTGTTAGAATGGCCGACTTTACAGCAGAAAAAAAGTGTTTACAGCCTGGTACAAAGAACGATTTTGGGTCATGTAGCTATTATTACCCTCCATGACAACTGTGAGGGGGGTGAATTTTTTTATAACTCATCCGTTTCCTTTATATTAGATTATATTAAGTTTGCATAATTAAGGGCGTGGCCACTTGAGTGACAGCTAGGTCTCGCTGGTCGCCGTCACTTCACCTCAGCTGAATCTGGCAGATTAGCCACTGATCTCGGCATATTCATCGTATTTTTGTGTTGTTTTATGTGGCTTTACACAGTCAGCTGCCTTTTGGACTTATTTCTTACAATTATCAGATGATATGGGATGCTGTGCGCACTTAATTGTGCTCACAAACCATTCATGTGGCCTCCGTTTCCCATGTGAGTAAAGTTATATACTTATATACCATCTCTATAAATGTATTTGTTTTATTTAAGATCATTTATCATTAATATTTTTCTTTAGACCCGTAAAGCACTCCAGAATCTGATAGATTGATTAGCTGTAGGCTCTACAACAGTCATCTGAAGCGTTATCATACAGTCTTATGCCTGGATTTCATCAATAGTCTTGCATTTACTAACACAGACTATATTTAAAGTGTTTGGGAAGTAATTTGCGTTTTTCTCCAGGAGAAAAACGTCATAAGAGCAATGTTTAGTGGCTCAATGTATGACTACAGTGTTTTTGAAAGTCTAAACACTTTATTGATATAGTGTTCAGCCAAGCACATGTGGTCAGAACACAAACGAGTCGCAGGTAATAAAATATCAAGCGTTTCTCCCAAAGTAAAGTCTGTCTGTCAGGTCTAAGCAAAGTGCCAGCAGGTGTCTGTAGCTCCGCTCACTCTCCGCCTCTTTGCCCCTGTTTGGTATCCCGCCGTGGGTGCGATGACGCGTGAACAAAATGGCGACGGTTGGCCGCGCCTACTTGTAGCTTCTTTTGCGCTCTTCAGAAACCTATGGGTGACGTCACGGATGCTACGTGCTTATATTTTACAGTCTATGGATCAGACTCATTATCAGATTGACTTGTGGATTTAAAAAAATATAAATATGCTTGTCTTTGGTATATTAAAAAATAAAAAATATTATTTAGATAGGCCACTATGCCTACCTATATATTTATGTTCACTGCTCACAGTGCGCACCAAAAAATTATCACCAGCCAGTGAGAGTGATTGTAAACGTAAGAAAGCTGATTGGTCGAAAGCGACTACCATTATGTATGTTCACGCGGAACAAGATCCGGCTAAAATTAAGCACTGGTTATAATATTAAACACATAACTCAGATTTTCTTTGCATTTCAGCAGTTTCACAGAGGAAATAATAAGATCAAAATCAATGTAAAAGACTGTTAATATGGCAAACCTTTGTTTATGTATGTGAAATTTTGCCAATAGAATACAAACGTTTACAATAAATTTCAAATCTTTATTAAATTCCTTTTTGTAATAGAAAAATACATCTTTTATTATAAAGCAATGATGAATCTTCGTCGTATTAAAAGCATACTTTGTTATATCCACCCATAAATTGTTGTCATTATTACTGTAGCTCATCTATTTCAGCCTGTGGTGATGTCACTGAAGTTGCTCCGCCTCCCTGTAGTGTTCGTGCTTGCTTGTATCAGTGTCAGTGCTTCTATGTGTTAATCTCAAGCAGAAACAAACATCTGGGTCACCTGTTGCGTGTGCTTTACGTCACTGCTGACTGTTCAAACAGACAGCTTGCATTAAATAATGCTAGCCTAAGCTAAAATAAATAACAGCTCTTGATTTTATCTCTTATTTTAAAAGTGCAAAGGGTTTATTTGCATACAAGTCAAGTTTATTTGCATGTTTAGTGTAAAGTCTATCCAACAACAAGGCCATTTATATAGACTTTTTTGTTGTTGTTGTTGCTGAAAGTGATTTATTAAAATGGTAAATGCAAAGAAATAAAGCTAATTGTAATACAAATCAAAAATAATAATCATACATATAATTTGAAAAATATGTGCAATTTAACCAAATCATTAATAAGGGCACATGAAACTGGTCTAAACTGCTAAGTGGCTATTATGAAAATTTTACACTTGTCTATTTTATTTATTTGTTTGTTTGTTAGATCGTTTACATGTATTTGCATTCATGAATTTATTTGCATTTGTATTTATTTTGCATTTATTTATTTGCATTTATATATTTGCATTTTATTTATCTATTTATTTATTGTGCATTCATTTATTTGTATTTATTTATTTTGCATTTATTTATTTATTCATTTGCACGTTTTTATTTGCATTTATTTATTTATTTACATTTATTTATTTGTATTTATTTATTTTCAATTATTTATTTATTTATTTATTTTGCATTTATGTATGTATTTGTATTTATTTATTTTGCATTTATTTATTTCCAATATTAAATTTTTTTATTTGCACTTATTTATTTGCAATTATTTATTTATTTATTTTGCATTTATTTATTTATTTGTATTTGTTTGTTTTGCATTTATTTATTTGTATTTATTTATTTACATTTATTTATTTGCATTTATTTATTTTACATTTCTTTATTTATTTTTGCAAAGATTTTATTTATTTATTTATTTGCATTTATGTATTTATTTTCATTTGTTTTTATTTGGATTCATTTATTTATTTCTAGTTATTTCATTATTTGTATTTATTTATTTATTTATTTATGCTATTATTTATTTATTTGTTTGCATTTATTTATTTGTTTGCTTTTATTTATTTATTTATATATTTATTTATTTGCATTTATCTATTTACATTTCTTTATTCATTTTGCATTTATTTATTTGTTTGTATTTATTTATTTATTTGCATTTATGAATTATTTGTATTTATTTGCATTTATTTATTTGCAATTATTTTTTATTTATATTCATTTATTTATTTACATTTATTTATTTATTTTGTATTTATTTGCATGTTTAATTATATTTATTTACTTGCATTTACATATTTATTTGCATATGTATTTATTTGCATTCATTTATTTATTTTCATTTTTTATTTATTTGCATTCATATTTTTATATTTATTTATTGATTTATTTGCATTTATCACATCAATTGCATTTATTTATTTACATTTATTTATTATTTGCATTTATTTATTTATATGTCTATTTATTTACATTTGTTTATTTATTTAGCATTTATTTCTTTGCATTTATATATTTATTTGCATTTATGTATTTATTTGCTTGTATTTATTTTTATTTATATATTTTTATTAATGTATTTACCTGCATTTATTTATTTTTATTAATGTATTTATTTGCATGTATTTTTTTTTTTTTTGCATTTTTTTATGTGTTAATCAAATGCAACTTAAAAATACGGCATTATATTATTTTATGTTATATTATATTATATTATATTATATTATATTATATTATGTTATATTATATTATATTATTATATTATATTATATTATATTATATTATATTATATTATATTATATTATATTATATTATATTATATTATTATATTATATTATATTATATTATATTATATTATATTATATTATTATATTATATTATATTATATTATATTATATTATATTATTATATTATATTATATTATATTATATTATATTATATTATATTTTTTTATGTTATATTATATTATATTATATTATTTTATGTTATATTATATTATATTATTTTGTTATATTATTTATGTTATATTATGTTATGTTATTTTTATATTATATTATATTATATTATATTATATTATATTATATTATATTATATTATATTATATTATATTATATTATATTATATTATATTATATTATATTATATTATATTATTTTATGTTATATTATGTTATGTTATATTATATTATATTATGTTATGTTATTTTTATATCATATTATATTATATTATATTATATTATTTTATGTTATATTTTATATTATGTTACATTATATTATATTATATTATATTATATTATATTATATTATATTATTTTATATTATATTATATTATATTATATTATATTATATTATATTATATTATATTATATTATATTATATTATATTATATTATATATTTGTTTTTCCCTACTAAAGAAGTCAATAGTTACATGTTTTCATGCTTTCTTCATATAATATAATTTGTTTACAACAGAAGAAAGAAACCCATAAAAGGTTAATAACCCATTTAAGGGAGAGTAAATAGTGAGTAGATTTTTAGGTTAACTATCCCTTTAAAAGCTACAGTGGATAGTGGTTGTACACTTATGCAACCACATTATTTTAGTTTCTTTTTTAGTTCCACACACCTTAAAGACTAGAGTTATGAAATCAGACAGATTATATTTACATTAAAGGTAGAAAAAGTCCTAAATTGATTTATTGTGGTTTTATTTTTTAAATTCATTTTAACAGCGTTGTGTAGACTTTATATTCACTTTATTTTGTTTTAAGATAAGTACTTTAATCTTTGCACCACATTAACCACATCCTCCAGAACTGATGGGGCAGCAGAGAGTCTATTGATTGTTTCGCAAAGTGAAAAAGAACCAAACACAATGAAGTGCTTGAGAGCATTTTTCAGTGATTCACTAATAGTTTCAATAACAAGAACAGCAAATTGTACTCTGTGTGTTCTAGGGATGACCGTACTGTTAAAACCCCTAAGGCCTCCACAGCAGAAAACTCAACATATGAAGAGCCCATGGAGGCAGATGTGTGTGTTTCTGATGGGGAACGAGTGGCCTCCAGTCAGGGCAGTGAAATGTTCAGTCCAGCCCGTCATATGAGGAAGATGATGCAGCTTCATGCACCTGAAGAGATCCTGCAGAGGCCCTGTTTTGCTCCTGAATCTGTCCTGACTACACCAGTAACTCCAGCCACTTTTAAGGTTAGCCCTTGTGTGCTGTTGGGGATGTTTTTATCCACTCTAGGGTGATTTTGAGTCTTAATTTGGCCACAATTTTCACTGTGTTTCAGCAAATGGAATGATCTTTGGTGATAAATCATATTTTGACACGAATTTTGGGAAAATACTTTGAAATTATTGAAAAACTCAGCAAAACAATCTGGATAAATTTACCACCCTTTCGTTACGTTCATGGACGTTTTTGCCCCACTGACACTTATTATAATGACATTTTTTGATTGCAAAGCCATGACACCGTATAATCATACATGCTTGATTGTTGCTGGTTTTTGTTCCTGTTCGGAAGAGGTAAAATTTGTAATCTTAACTGTTGATCATAAGTTGCAGTGCAAGTAAACCTTAATTTCTGCCTTCCATATGGAGTTATATGGAGTATTGTGTGTGTGTGTGTGTGTGTGTGTGTGTGTGAGAGAGAGGGAGAAAGAGAAAGAGTGTTAAGAGAGATTTTTTTGCACCTTGAGACGTTTGAGAAAATTAAAATAAGCAGCTCAGCTCTCTGAACAAGTTTATTTATGCACACACACATGTTATACACACGTATAATCAAGAACAAGTATATTTTTACACACACACGTATTATACACACGTATAATCAAGAACAAGTATATTTATACACACACACGTATTATACACGTATAATCAAGAACAAGTATATTTATACACACACACATGTTATACACACGTATAATTAAGAACAAGTATATTTATACACACACACACGTATTATACACACGTATAATCAAGAACAAGTATATTTATACACACACACATGTTATACACACGTATAATCAAGAACAAGTATATTTATACACACACACACGTATTATACACACGTATAATCAAGAACAAGTATATTTTTACACACACACGTATTATACACACGTATAATCAAGAACAAGTATATTTATACACACACACGTATTATACACGTATAATCAAGAACAAGTATATTTATACACATGTATTATACACACTTATAATCTGCTTCCAGAAATGATCAGATGTGCTGAAAACACTTCTGTTTAGCTGTACCTTCTACTGAATGAGCACTTCGCTACATCCGGCAGATTGCAATATTGTGTCAGTCTTTTCTTTTTCATTCTTTCATAACCTGTTTTTATCTGTTTTTAATCACTTTTATTATTATTATTATTTTCTTATAAATGTCTCTCTTGTTCCTGTTTATGTAAAGCACTTTGAATTGCCACTGTGAATGAAATGTACTATATTAATAAACTTGCCTTGCTGTTTAACTCCATTTAAAAGCCAGAAACTCTTTTGCACAGGCCTATCTAAAGGGTTAATAGTGCTAACTGATGATCAACAGTAAAAATGACACATTTGACCTCCTCCCAACAAGGAAAACCAGCAACAATCAAGAATGCATGATTATATGCTATCATGACTTTGCAATCAACAAAGTCATCATAATGAAAGTCAATGGGGCAAAAACAGCCATGGACAAAACAAAAGGGTGCTAAATGTGAACAATACACAAGGGTTAGAGTCGTCTATCATTAAAGCAATCTGGCAAATCAGGGTAACAGCCTGAATTTTAATGCGGTCAATCAGTCTGAAGTCAAATTAGACCAGAATCTTTCAATTAAAGTATTATTAGTAGTATATACTTCCTTTCATTTCTAATTCCAAATCAAACATCCCTCAAATCAATTAATAGCAATAAAGCATTTTGACAAAATAATAAAAAATTATATTTGTTGCATTTTTTTGTTGTTGTTGATTATCATATTAGATTTGTAGAACTCATATTATCATTCATTCATTTTCATTTGGGCTTAGTCCCTTTATTCATAAGGGGTTGCCACAGTGGAATGAACCGCCAACTATTCCAGCATATGTTTTACGCATTGGAAGCCCTTCCAGCTGCAACCCAGTACTTGGAAACACCCATTCACACACACACTACGGACAATTTAGTTTATTCATTTTACCTATAGCGCATGTGTTTGGACTGTGGGCGAAACTGAACACCCAGAGGAAACCCACATCAACACGGGGGGAACATGCAAACTGACCCAGCCGAGACTCAAACCAGTGACTTTCTTGCTGCGAGGTGACAGCACTAACCACTGAGTCACCATGTTGCCCCAACTCATATTATCATATTGAAAATGTTAAGAAAACACCTTATATTAATAACTTTAATTCTAATATTTTCTAAGTGAGCAAGACGTTTTCACATTATTTGCTATTATAATTTTCTTCTGGAGAAATATTCAGATCTTTTAGTTTGGTTGAAATAAACAAAATGTTTTTTTTTATATGTAAAAACTTCTAAGATTAATATTATTGACCCCTTTAAGATTTTTTTTTGATTGGCTACAGAACAAATCACTGTTGTCCAATGACTGGCTTATTTAACCTAATTCACCTTGTTAAGCCTTTAAATGTCTCTTTAAGCTGAATACTAGTATCTTGCAAAATAACTTCATTCAATCATTTTCCTTGGCTTAGTCCTTTTATTTATTATGGGTCACCACAGTAGAATGAACCCCCAACTATTCCAGCATATGTTTTACACAGTGGATGACTTTCCAACTGCCACCCAGTACTGGGAAACACCTATACACACACACTCATACTGTACACTACAGGCAATTTAGTTAATCAAATTCCCCCGTAGCGCATTTGTTTGGACTGTGGGGGAAACCGGAGCACCTGGAGGAAACCTACGCCAACATGGGGAGAACATGCAAACTCCACGCAGAAATGCCAATGGACCCAGCCAGAACTCGAACCACTGACCTTCTGGCTTTGAAGCGACAGTGCTAACCACTGAGCCACTGTGCCACCTGCAAAATAACTTGTAAATTATGATGTACTGTGATGATGGCGAAGACGAAAGAAATTAGATAAATGTTGAACAAATTGAAAAAGAATGAACATTTCACAGGAGGGCTAATAATCTTGTCTTCAACTGTGTATATATACAGACAAATGAGCCACAAGCTGAATGTGGATATGAACATGCCTGAAGCAATGCAGACTGTGTGACAGTGGTTAACACTATCGCTTCACAGCAAGAAGGTCGCTGGTTTGAAGCCCAGCTGGGTCATTTGGCATTTGTGTGTGGAGTTTGCATGTTCTCCCCGTGTTGGTGTGGGTTTCCTCTGCTCTGGTTTCCCCCACAGTCCAAACACATGCATTATGGGTGAATTGGGTAAACAAAATTGTCTGTAGTGTATGAGTGTGTGTGTGAATGTGAGAGTGTATAGGTGTTTCCCAGTTCTGGGTTGCAGCTGGAAGGGCATCCGCAGCTTAAAACATGCTGTAATAGTTGGCGGTTCATTCTGCTGTGACGACCCCTGATAAATAAGGGACTAAGCCGAATTAATGAGCTCTTATAACATTTTTCTATTAAACTAAAAGTATTTAGAATGGACTATTTATTCATTCATTCATTTTCTTTTCGGCTTAGTCCCTTTTCCCTTTATTAATCTGGGGTTGCCACAGTGGAATGAACCACCAACTTATCCAGCACATGTTTTACGAAGCGGATGCCCTTCCAGCCGCAACCCATCTTTGGGATATGGACTATTTATAAGACTGCAAAACTATAAATTCAGCCAAAGTGTCTAAACCAAAAGACTTATTTTTTCACACTCAATGAGTAATACAGAATTGTGTAGAATTGCCATGCTACAATTTGTTCAAAGGTAAATTTGTTCAGATTTTTGAGTTTTTAATTCGAGGGTTTCATTTCAGATCCGATCGCTGCTTTTTGGGGCTGTATATAATAACGGAGATGGTAAAACTGCAGATTTGCCAAGCTTGGTTTATGCCAGCGACACCGAAGACGACGGAGGAACACAGGAGACAATCAGGTAACGCCTTAAGCTAACCTGACTCGGGTAACACCCACTACAAAAATCTGTGGACAAGCTACATTTTGTAGACTACAAAAACTCAGTAGTTTAAGAGAGAAAACGGCCTACTTTCTGCTGTTAAATGTTATATTACCTGTTGAAATGTTTCTTAAATATTGCTGTAAAGGCTACCCCTAGGTCTTTAGCGCACATCTTGTACTATTTTATTTATGTAAAAAGTTGTAAGCTATCTTTTTTTTTTAGTTCAGTCCAATACATATTTAAACTGTTCTTAGAGGGATAAGAGGAAATGTATGAACATTAAACTTTGAGTGAGGATGAGAGGTCGAGGTGGGCGAGAATCACTTTCTGTTGAGGAATGTCGACCTAAACACACAGTTCAGATGAGTTTGGTCACCTTGGAGAAGATAAATCAAAAACAAACACATTCTGAAGGACTGAAGCACTCCATGTTCTGTGTGTCCACCGATGAGTCAGAGGAAGCTTTGACTCACTGCTTTAAAATCCTGCTGGAGAAACGATGCTTATATAAGACTGCAGAAATTACTGATATTGTATACATAACTCGCCACATTATCCAAAGAAAGATTCAACTGTTGAATTGGGGAAAAAATGTGCTAGGGAGAAGCATGACAAATTAGATCATGCAGTCATTTTGCCAAACAGAATAACTTAATTTTACTGCCTGTTTTGTTATTCGAGCTCTTAATGTGGCAGCTCAGTTGATGGCTATTGCATTAGTTCAGGTTCATGATGTCGAGGTCACAGCCATTATACAAATTTCATCTCCAGCCACTTATTTGTACACTATAATGTGCACAACATTTCAGACTCTCATGCCATTTAACACTTTATAGCAGAAAATTATGGAACTCCAAAAAAGTATTGAATGAAGAAATCATGAATAAACCAAACAAGCAGGCAAACAAATAAAACAAACAATCAAAGAAATGAAAGGAACAAACAAATGGAACTAATGAATTAAAGAAACAAGCAAACAAATTAAACAAACAAGTGAAACAAACAAATGTTTGAAACTAACAAATGAAACAAACAAGCAAACGATTAAAACAAATGAATAAAACAAACAAATGAAACGAATGAACAAACTAATGAAATAAACTGATGAAACAAACAAGCAAATAAATGAAACGAACAAACAAATGAAACGAATAAATAAACAAATGAAACAAATAAGCAAGCAAATTAAATAAACAAATGAAATGAACAAAACAAACAAACGGGATAAAACATATGAATGAAAAAAACGAAACAATCCAGCAAAAAATTGAAACAAACAAATGAAATAAAAAATAAAACAAAGGAAATGAACAAACAAATGAAACAAACAAATGAATAAAATTAACAAAACATACAAGCAAACAAATGAATAAACAAATGAAACAAGCAAGCAAGCAAACAAATGAAATGCGTAAAGAATGTGAAGTATAAGTGTATAATTTTGTTACTTATTGCACTTCAAGAGCAAAAATAAACACAATCCCCCAACAAACAAATGAATGAAACGAACAAATCAAACGAACAAACAAATGAACAAATGATTGAAACAAGCAAACAAATGAATCAAATGAACAAACGAATGAAACAAACAAACAAATGAACAAACAAATGAAACAAACGAACAAATGAAAAACAAAACAAACAAGTAAACAAATGAACAAACAAATGAAACAAACAAACAAATAAACCAAATAAACAGACAAACAAATTAAACAAACAAATGAAACCAAGGAATGAAACGAACGAATAAATGAAACAAATGAATTATAGAAATAAGCAAACAAATTAAACGAATGAAACAAACAAACAAGTAAAATAAACAAACATTTGAAACAAACAAATGATACAAACAAGCAAACATATAAAACAAACGAATGAAACATAAAAACGAACAAAGCAATACAATGGACGAACAAACAAATAAAACAAACAAGCAAACAAATGAAGCAAATAAATAAAACAAACAAATGAAGCAAATAAATGAAGCAAATAAATAAAACAAACAAATGAAGCAAATAAATAAAACAAACAAATGAAGCAAATAAATAAAACAAACAAATGAAGCAAATAAATGAAACAAACAAATAAACAAAACAAACGAGCAAACAAATGAAACATGAATGAAACAAACCAGAAAACAATTGAAACAAGCAATCAAATTAAGCAAAAAAGAAAACAAACCAACTAAACATACAAACAAACAAGCAAACAAATGACTGAACAAATGAAACAAACAAGCAAACAAATGAAACCAAGAAACAAAAACAAAGTAAAACTAATGAAATGCTTGAAAATGTGAAGTATAAGTGTGTAATTTTGTTACTTATTTCACTTCGAGCTAAAAAAAATCAACCTCCCAAAAAACAAACTAATAAAACAAACAAAACAAACAAATGAACAAGCAAATAAACAAACACAAGAAACAAATGAATTAAAAAAAAAAACAACAAAACTAATGAAATTATCAAAACAAAAAAAATGTTGAAAATGCGAAGTAGAAGTGTGTCATTTTGTCACTTATTTCTCTTCAAGAGCAAAAGCCCCCTCAGACCTATGAAAGCTGCTTTCTGCAGGTGGCCTTGAAAAATCATCCAGTGGTGTAATCTGGTTAATTCATCAGAATGCAAATGGCTTGTGTAATTTAGAAGAGCTACTTAACTTTGTGTGGGTTGTAGACATCAAGTCTCCTGCAGTGTGACAAGCTCCATTTCTTCAAGACTGTTTTTATAATACTTAGTATAAATATTATACATGCCGCTTTTGTGAGCTCATATATTACTTGCAGTATTTAAACACATGGCACAAGGCTGGTACGGCCCTTTGAAAATCCTTAATTTAGGGTTTTCAAGGTTTGAAAAGTGCTTAGATTTTGGATAAAGTGCTTGAAACTGCTTTAAAATGTGATTGTGATGCTTTCCTTATAATTGATCTATACATTTAAGATGCAAGTAAATGACTTTTAAGATAAAATAAATTTTCTTTCGATTGATATTCTATACTATATAATATACTAAAACAAATACAGTAGTCAGCATTTGAAGTGGATCAAAATCAGTCATTAAAGTTGTCCTCAAACTGTTGAACAACCCCCATTCTTGTCCTAGGACAACATTTTTGATCCACTTCAAATGTTGACTGCTGTATTACAAATAAATATGCAATTTGCCACATTTGTAAAGTGTTGAAAAAGTCTGAAAATGCACCCGCAACATTCTTGAAAAACTGCTTAAATTTGACTTTGGAAAAGGTGTAAGAACCATATATTACATCTGTTAAGAACATTGTATTATGGGGATGCATACTTTAATATACAGAGCATCTAAATGAATGAATAAATTCTTTGTATTTTTGTAAATGTATTTAAATTATACAGTATATTGTGTATTATACACTACCTGATTTAAGTCTTGTCGCCTATCCAAGTAAAAAACAAAAAACAAATAATAACTTGACTTCTAGTTGATCATTTGGTATCAAAAGAGGCTTATATGAAAGCCAAAGGCCTCTAGATTAAGCTTATTTTACAAAAATAAAATATGATCATGCCTTGATTTTGAATTATTTAATTAGGACAGTAAGGTCTGACTTTGCTTAGACAAAAGTCTATCCATTTAACAGAAACAATGTCCAGTATAGAATATAAAGTCATGCTGCAGTGGAAACAGAATGAATATTGTGTCTGACTCCCATGAGCTTGGAGGACTGCATCCATATATCTCTGCAATGACTCAAATCACTTATTAATAAAGTCATCTGGAATGACAAAGAAAGCGTTCTTGCAGGACTCCCAGAGTTCATCAAGACTCTTTGAATTCATCTTCAAAGCCTCCTTTTTCATCTTCCCCAGACATGCTCAATAATGTTCATGTCTGGTGACTGGGCTGGCCAATCCTGGAGCTCCTTGACCTTCTTTGCTTTCAGGAACTTTGATGTGGAGGCTGAAGTATGAGAAGGAGCGCTATCCTGCTGAAGAATTTGCCCTCTCCTGTGGTTTGTAATGTAATGGGCAGCCCAAATGTCTTAATACCTCAGGCTGTTGATGTTGAGATTCCCTCTGCAGATCTCTCACATGCCTCCATACTCAATGTAACCCCAAACCATGATTTTTCCTTCACCAAACTTGACAGATTTCTCTGAGAATCTTGGGTCCATGCAGGGTCCAATAGGTCTTCTGCAGTATTTGTGATGATTGGGATGCAGCTCAACAGATGATTCATCAGAAAAATCGACCTTCTGCCACTTTTCCAAATGATCAACTGGAAGTCAAGTTATTATTTGTTGCTCTTACAACTGGGATCCACGACAAGACTTTTGTCAGGTGGGTTTTGTCAGTGTATAACGTTCTATAAATGTAGTGTTTCTCTTTTTATTGTTTAAATCTTTACTCTGAAAAATAACCACAAAAGAGCTGATTAAAAAAAATGCAACCTACAGAAGTTATAAAAAATATAGCTTTATTTCGATCATGTGATCTATGACATACCCACTGAAAGCATTCACAGATGCTAGCATTAGCTTTGTGCGTAAACACCTCAAGGGATATTTTAAAATTAAAATTTACAAAACAAAAGCAAGAAAAATATTTTACACAATCCACACAATTATCAAATATACTCTCATATACATCAGACATGTAGGAGTCTACACTTTCCAGATGCATACATGTCATACATAAATATACAGCCAGTTATCCAAATATCTACACATCATACACGATCCCATCTCGCATAGACACACACACACACTCTCTCTCGCACACACCACAAGCATGTGAACCTCTTAAAAAGTGGTTTAAGTGGGACTTTTTTTCCCCAGTCAACACATCCCACAATCCCTTGCAGTCTGCCACGCTGCTTTGTTAAAAACTCAAACGGGTGGAGTAATACTGTTTTAAATTAATAAATATAAAGGGAAAAGTTTCCCATCTCCCCAAGCAAACAAATCAGAACTTAGTAATTTACTCTATACTTTCAAATCGCTTGCACAAAACACCCAACTCTCATTCCACATAATGAGAACTGAGAATCGTTGATGAATTAATATATCAGAAGAAAGGCATTTCTATGGTTGAACAGTAACTTTGACAGTATTTCGATGTTGTTAAGCATCATAATCAGTCTAGCACTGTAAAGTTACATAATGACTTAAATGTACTCTCCGAAATACAAACAATCCATCAGCTAGTGAAGAGTCTGTAGTAGTCATTCATGCCTAATGTACTGTCCAGAGCATATAAAGATCGGGTGTCTCTTTTAGATGGAACGTAAACAGGCAAAACATGCCATCTCAAGTGTTCTGAGAGCATCTGCCACTCTCTTTCAGCAGTTTTAAACACTCCCATGGCTTTCATCTCAATGCTTTTTCTTGATGAGGAAACTTTCTTTTTTGGGATGCTTGTCTAGGGTGACCATATTTTATTTTGGAAAAAGGACTGTGAAGTGGGATTGTCATTGACAAGTGCATTGAAGCTGTGAAACTTACACATACAGTTCAAGTCAGAATTATTCGCCCCCCTTTGAATTTGTTTTCCTTTTTAAATATTTCCCAAATTATGTTTAGCAGAGCAAGGAAATTTTCACAGTATGTCTGATAATATTTTTTCTTCTGGAGAAAGTCTTGTTTGTTTTATTTAGGCTAGAATAAAAGCAGTTTTTAATTTTTTAAAATCCATTTTAAGGTCAATATTATTAGCCCCTTTAAGCTATATTTTTTCTCGATAGTCTACAGAACAAACTATCATTATACAATGACTTGCCTAATTACCCTAACCTGCCTAATTAACCTAATTAAGCCTTTAAATGTCACTTTAAGCTGTATAGAAGTGTCTTGAAAAATATCTAGTCAAATATTATTTACTGTCATCATGGCAAAGATAAAATAAATCAGTTATTAGAAATGAGTTTTTAAAACTATTATGTTTAGAAATGTGTTGAAAAAAAATCTTCTCGTCGTTAAATAGAAATTGGAGAAAAAATAAACAAGGGGGCTAATAATTCTGACCTTAACTGTATATTGAAATAACACATATAGCAGAGTTTTTTCCTCAAAAAAAAAGAAGGGAGTGCTATCCCAATTAAATTTTGGGGACTTGAAACAAACTAAGTTTGCATTATTCTTTTAATTTTATCAAGTAAAACATTGTATTATTTCAAAAGGCTAACACTAAATGTAATTAAACACACACTTTGGGGTCTGTCTGTAACTGTTACTGCCTAGTTGATTATTGTCAACAAACGGAGGTGGTACAAAATTGATTGAGGTGGCCACCTCATAATTATATATGCAGAAAAACACTGCATAAATTAATAACATACTTTTATTTAAACTTTTAGCCCTCAACAATAGAATAAAAACTACATTTTTTAGCATTTAACAGCTTTGACATGACTAGGGCTGCACAATATATCACAAAATTATCATTATCGTGATAATCGTAGATGCAATATGCACTGTAAAAAATGCAGGGTTCCACACAGTCCCTTCATGTTGTCCCAACACAAGTCAATTAAGTTAACTTAATCGTTTTTATAAATTTATGTAGATTGAACATAAAACAATTAAGTTGTGGCAAACAAATTTTAGGAATTCAGTGATGGTTCAACTTAAAGATTTAATAAGTAGTTTGATCGAGCATCAAAAATATTTTTGAGAGTATGTAAATCTAAATTTGACCAATCAGATAGGGCTGTACTATCTTTATCCCCACCTCCTCAGTATTGCTGTTCTGCTATTGGCTAGAAGGTGAACCCAGAGCTGAAATTAAACACTAATGGTGGGAGTCAATAGGAGAGAGGAAAATGACAACAGTCAATCAGAGTCAGAATATCTGCTGAGGTTTTTACTCATGCAAAGTGTTTTAAAGGCTGCATGTTTGCATCTTGACAGTTTTTTTTTAGTCTGAATTAGAATTAATTAGATCTGAAGAATATCTTTTACCTGTTATTTCATTATTATTATTATTATTATTATTATTATTATTATTAATAATAATAATGTTATTTGTGATGCACTTTTTGTAAACTCAAAGTGCTTAATATCATTAAATAAATAAATGATATAAAAACATTGCTAATAAAAACAGCGTTTTTCTAGAGAAATATTAGATGGTAAGAAATATTGTTATCGCAATACATAACAGCAATATCGCATATTTTTCCAGTATCGTGCAGCCCTAGACATGACACGGTTTGTTTTCTATGGCTTATAGTAAAATTTAAATCAGTTGAAATAAAGAAAAAAAGAAATATATATTATTTCACCTTTACTTTTATGCTTCAGGCCAATGTTTTTACATAACCAACCAATGGTGGCGTGTAACAAGGCATGACAAATCTTTTCATGAGTGTCCTGCAAATTTATCCACAACCTATTCATATTATATATAATTAAATTATTTCATTTAGCAACTCCACGCACTGACTATTTCTTCCCCACTGTTTAGCCATGACTGTTACTCCGAGTCAAATTAAGCTGTTACAAATAATAGTACAACATTGAGCGTCAAATGTGAAAGCCTCTACACATGCCTGTGTGTTCGAGTCAGCTGCAGAGCCATGCCAAAGTATAAAATCAGTCTTAAAAAGAAAGGTATAAGACAATGCAAAACAGCATACAATTAATGACGACTACAGAAAGCAAACGCTAAGTTCTGGGCATTTTAGGAAACTTAGAAATCGCAGCCTGATGCACTTTTTAAGACCTAAAAAGGAAGACGTGTCTAGTAAATAAAAGTTATAGTCGAAATTATTCGCCCTCCTGTGAATTTGTTTTTCTTTTTCGAATATTTCCCATATGATGTTTAGCCAAGGAAATTTTCACAGTATTTCCTATAATATTTTTTCTTCTGGAGAAATTTTTATTTGCTTTATTTCGGCTAGAATAAAAGCAGTTTTTAATATTTTTAAAACCATTTTAAGGTCAATATTATTAGCCCCCTTAAGCAATATTTTCCCCAATTGTCTACAGAACAAACCACTGTTATACAATGACTTACCTAATTATCCTAACTTGCCTAATAGCCTTTAAATGTCACTTTAAGCTGTATAGAAGTGTCCTGAAAAATATCTAGTCAAATATTATTTACTGTCATCATGGCAAAGATAAAATAAATCAGTTATTAGAAATGAGTTATTAAAACTATTATGATTAGAAATGTGTTGAAAAAATGTACAGGGGGGGGTTTGAGGCAAATTTTCAGGAGGGCTTATAATTCAACTGTATATGGTCACCCTACGCTTGTCGCTAATCAGCCTGGTATTCCTTTCTGCTTCGTTTTCTCCTCATTCTTTCTCCATTTTTGGCTCCTTTCAACCCCTTCGACACCATCAACTCATCACTGGACGACAGGAACATTCTTATAGACGTACTGGAGAAGTGTTGGACACCCGTTGTAGCCCTTGTCAAGCACAACTCAGTCCGCATTGAAGGTGGTCTTTTACTTGCAGACGTCGACATCGTGTGAAAGTACGGTCTAGTAAGGCTGAAGAACCCATGGAAACAGATGTGGGCTTCGAGTCCCTGCCAGAAAAGCCAAACTCAAACAGCCCTCAATCCTGCCAGCAGGAAACAGCCGCCAGTCCTGTGACTGAGAGGAAGACAACAAGAGAGGCTTTTTGCAGCCCTCGTAGGCGTCAGTCTGTGTACTCTGCTACGATTGACAGAAGAACGGTGATGTCATCTGGCTTTCCTCCTATACAAAGAAAACAGGGAATGCTGTCAGTGCCAAATATTTATGGATACCATTAGATACAAGTCATTTAGGAGTGTAAAATTGCTTCAGTCTGATATTGGATAAGACAGCAGTTTCTATCCAACAAACGGTTCATCCAAAACACAACAAATAAAAAAAAGAATTGACCATCTGCAGTGAAAATAATACAAGAAATATCTTTTACTTGATTATTATCTTGCATTTAAGTGATTTTTCATCAAAAATCGTGACTTTAAATCAAAAATCAAATGGAACCAGTGTTGTTTTAGCATTACTTATACTGTTATAGGAAAAACTAAATGTTTTTGTAATGTTATTCTTTTTTTATCTACTATATAGATACTGATTTCGTTTAGGTTGTTGACAATTTGATCCATCAAATAAAACTTAATATAAATGAGCAATATTGTTTTGGCTAAGGTTACTTTGCTACTTAAAATAAAATGAACATTATGTAAAATATAAAAATGTAATACCACAGCAGCAGTGTCTATTATCATGAAAAATAAACTGTAATTAAAGAAAAAAGTAAAAAAAAAAATTAAAATACTGAATTACAAAACACTACCTGACAAAAGTCTTGTCGCCTATATAAGTTTTAGGAACAGCAAATAATAACTGGACTTCTAGTTGATCATTTGGTATCAGAAGTGGCTTATATGAAAGCCAAAGGCCTCTATATTACGCTTATTTTACCAAAATTAAATCTGATCATGCCTTGATTTTTAATTATTTAATTAGGACA
The DNA here is from genome assembly GCF_903798145.1 of Danio aesculapii. NCBI lineage: Eukaryota > Metazoa > Chordata > Actinopteri > Cypriniformes > Danionidae > Danio > Danio aesculapii. Next base: position 49,389,871 of record NC_079442.1, read on the forward strand.
GTAAGGTCTGACTTTGCTCAGACTAAAGTCCTGTCACTGAGCAGAAATAATGTCCAGTATAGAATATGTTGTCATGCTGCAGTGGAAACAGAATGAATATTGTGTCTGACTCCATCATGAGCTTGGAGGACTGCATCCATACATCTCTGCAATGACTCAAATCACTTATTAATAAAGTCATCTGGAATGACAAAGAAAGCGTTCTTGCAGGACTCCCAGAGTTCATCAAGACTCTTTGGATTCATCTTCAATGCCTTCTCCATCTTTCCCCAGACATGCTCAATAATGTTCATGTCTGGTGACTGGGCTGGCCAATCCTGGAGCTTCTTGACCAACTCTGCTTTTAGGAACTTTGATGTGGAGGCTGAAGTATGAGAAGGAGCGCTATCCTGCTGAAAAATGTGCCTTCCCCTGTGGTTTGTAATGTAATGGCAGCACAAATGTCTTGATACCTCAGGCTGTTGATGTTGAGATTCACTCTGCAGATCTCTCGCACACCCCCATACTGAATGTAACCCCAAACCATGATTTTTCCTTCACCAAACTTGACTGATTTCTAAGAATCTTGGGTCCATGCAGGTTCCAGTAGGTCTTCTGCAGTATTTGTGGTGATTGGGATGCAGCTCAACAGATGATTCAACTGAACAATCGACTTTCTGTCACTTTTAAATAATCAACTAGAAGTTAAGTTATTATTTGTTGCTCTCACAACTGGGATTGACGACAAGACAGGTAGTGTATAACTAGGTTTGTCAGGTAGTGTATAATTTCAGTACAGATCTGTCTCAATTAACATTCAGAAATATATTTAAAAACTTTATTAGTTAAACTGTTATTCTATTTAAATATGTTTTAAAATAAATCACAATAAATAGCTGGTTTCTTTTATTCTTTCAATAAATTGTTATTGGTCAAAATGTTTTTACAGTATTAACTATAACTATAACATAAACAAAACTGTGAACAAATTTTCAGCATTATAGTGTGTTGAATTAATAAACGGTGTATACCTTCAGTGCAATGTTTACCTTTTGTCAAACGCATAAACGCAATTGCATTCTATTATTTAGTGAATAATTATCATCAGAACAAATGTGTGCACTCTAAATGTCAACGACGGCTATTATCGTGACCATTATCTCCCAGAAAATTGCACACGCAATAGCTGAAGAGTATTTAAAAGGCTTTTATGCAAGGCCTTTAATAAAATAACAATTTAGTGGTTTTAAAAGGAGTATTTCTCACCTCTGACATTCAAGCCATTATCGCAGGCAAACTGTGCAAAAGGAGACATGTAATTGGGGTCGTATGCTAGAACATGGGCCTGTTCAGCAATACTCTTGGCTGTTTGCTGGATGCTTTCATAGTTGGTATTCTGAAAGCAGATTGCACGATTCGTATTAATGTCACTGGAGGACAAAAAGGTGCACAGAAGTGTTATACATAGATGCTCTGGTACCTTAAGCTTTTTGAGTTCTTGTAAAATCATGTAGTCTGGCATGTTGTCAAAGAGACCATCTGTAGCTGTGAGGATAATGTCACCCAACTGCACATCGAAGGATGAGCTATCTGCAGCGTCAGGGCTGTGGGAAAGCAGAAAATCACAAAAATATGACTTTAAATGCAAGAAAACTTGGTTATCAGAAAACTAGCAGTTTTATGTCTGTGAGATGAAAATATAATTAACAATTACCCGACCCTGATAGATGTTTTCCTTTTTTTTCATACAGTTGAAGTCAGAATTATTAGCCCCCCTGAATTATTAGCCCCGCCGTTTATTTTTTTTCTTCCAATTTCTGTTTAACTAAGAGATTTCTTTCAACACATTTCTAAACATAATAGTTTTAGTAACTCATTTCTAATAACTGATTTATTTTATCTTTGCCATGATGACAGTAAATAATATTTGACTAGAAATTTTTCAACATACTTCTATACAGCTTAAAGTGACATTTAAAGGCTTAACTAGGTTAACTAGCCAGATTAGGGTAATTAAGTAAGTTTTTGTATAACAATTGACCTTAAAATGTTTTTTTTTTAAACTGCTTTTATTCTAGCCTAAATAAAACAAATAAAGACTTTTTCCAGAAGAAAAAAATATTATCAGACATACTGTGAAAATTTCCTTGCTCTGTCAAACATAATTTGGGAAATATAAAAAAATGGGGCTAGTAATTCCCTTTATCTCAGGGGCATGAAACTTTAAATTTCTGAAAAAAATATCTTAAAGCACACTAAAAAACTGTACTTAATTCGCTTGTTTTAAATGTGCATTTTTAATTTATAGTTTAGGTTCCTTGAAAATGAATAGTAAAAGTGAAAAAACATATTTATTAGTCCAAAAAATGTAAAATCCATTATAATTTCTTAAATATTTTACATTTCTGCCTGGGTCTAGTGCACAAATGAAACACACACATGCACGTGTAATTGTCTGGTTTTTTTAGGTTTTGCCACATTAAAATTAACTGTTGTTTTGCAAAAGTAAACAATATCAGACAACACTATATAAGACAACAACAAAAATAAAAATAAATTCAGAATTTTGATGTATTTTAAAACGTTAAAAATATTAATAAATCTAGTGAATAAATATCAATTTGTAAGGAAATGTTTTCTAAAGCATCAGGAAATATAACCTGAAAATGAATGGGTATCTATGGATCCCTGCTAGATATATGTGGAAATGACAATTTCTTTTTTAAACAATAAATCTAAACTAAAATGGCGGTTTATATTTTAGGAATAAAATACCAATACCCAGAAACATTTTATATTTAATGTAGGTCAGAATTTGAGTGATTTTTAATGTAATGTAAAAAATGTCATTTTTCATTAGCCGATTTATGGCGTAGTTGCGTGTTTGTGTAGTAAATAAATACATGAAGTACAAAATATCCACACAAACACTGCATAAATGCAAAGTTGAGAAGTGACTGTGAAAAATGCCATGTAGTTTATCATATAAAAATTCATATTTCCCTATGTAATTGATCTGTTTCCTGGGCCGCTATAGGGATAATTTGAAAAGAAACCAAGGTTCATAATCTAAAACCAATGTAATTTCCCTATGAAGGTTTTATCCTGTTAAACTTTCTTTTTAAAAGCATACTGAATGAACAGACTGAGTGCTTAAGAGCATTCACTGACAGCTTAGTGAGCACACTGTTCATATGCACTTCATAGAAACTTACGCTTTATCTCATTTAAAAAAAATTCAAGAGTTCCCACTTAGATATGCTTGGCGTATAAAGCAGGTTTGGCATGCTGTCCCGGGAGAGAACCCTGAGCTCGGAGATACTTGAGCCCAGGGCTCCCGCCCGGTCAATAAGCATATCAGGAGATCCGAGATCAGGTAGGTCTCGAGAGCTCCCCCTTTAGAAAAGGGAGGAAAAGGAGGAGATGGGGTGGAAGGGGGGATTCTTCCAAATGAAGATAGAGCAGTAGGGAGAAAATGATCAATTTATAGTAAACTAGGATCACTCTGATTGGATTATTACTGATTACAGATGGGCGGCCAGTCGTGCTAAATCATATCACGTGCTCCTCTCAAAATTAGTTTATGAAACTTCACAAAAAAAAAAAAAAAAAAAAAAAGAGAGTCTCTCAGATAATTGACATGACAGACGATTGACACACTGCATGTAAATCACACTGCAAAAGTAAGTAAATAATTAAATTGAAAATAATGATTTAAAATCTAAATCAAGGTAATGTGTTGATTTGTTTTTAAGACCACAAGCTCTAAAGATACATTAGAAGTTTGCATCACAAGATGCAGTGAATGAATGAGAACCTTCTTCAGGCTTAATAGGTTAAGCAATTATTCAATGTGATAGTCAAGTTTTAATGGTTGACATATCAGAGGCAATATTCAACTTGCTCAGTCTAGACACAGCGTTTTTAATGGCATTTTATTTTAAGGTGTTTAAGGTATTGATTTACCTACAGTTGAAGTCAGAATTAATTGATTTTTTTCCCCAAATGATGTTTAACAGGGCAAGGAAATTTTCACAGTATGTCTGATAATATTTTTTCTTCTGGAGAAAGTCTAATTTGTTTTACTTTGGCCTGAATAAAAGCCGTTTTTAATTTTTTAAAAACCATTTTAAGGTCAAAATTATTAGCCCCTTTAAGCTATATTTTTTTCAATAGTCTACAGAACAAACCATCGTTATACAATAACTTGCCTAATTACTCTAACCTGCCTATCTAACCTGGTTAAGCCTTTAAATGTCACTTTAAGCTGTATAGAAGTGTCTTGAAAAATATCTAGTCAAATATTATTTACTGTCATCATGGCAAAGATAAAATAAATCAGTTATTAGAAATAAGTTATTAAAACTATTATGTTTAGAAATGTGCTGAAAAAATCTGCTCTCAGTTAAACAGAAGTTGGGGAAAAAATAAACAGGGGGGCTAATAATTCAGGGGGCTAATAAATCTGACTTCAACTGTATATAAGTAATATTAATTAATTACATAAACCTACTACATGATTAGGATTAGAATGCGGGTTGATCATAAGGTTAGTTACATTAACTATGCTTAATTAATTGTATTTACTATAGTTACTAATGTAATTATATAAAGCACATGGAACGTGTTTAACAAGGACACCTTAATATAAAGTGTTACCGATGTGACATCTTAAGAATCCAAAGATCCATCAAAACTATAACAGTAATGCACATTCTCTGCTGACCAAGTTAAAGCGTGTTTGTGTTTAAGTTACAATAGCATTGGCGTTTGCTGACCATATTTAGGAGTTGAGAGGCATAAAAGCAGTTTCAGTCTAAGAAGCTTATATAGCTTGATCCTCATTACAGTATAAAGCACGCGGAAACATGGAGATCAGCTGTGAAGAGTTGCGTTCTGTTCCAGGAAGTCTGTAGCAGACGTTGTGCCCAGTGACTCTATGAATTCGCTGGCTGTGCTTCCCTCTGTCTGCGCCAAGCCCGCCTCAGGTCAGGCAGTGTAAACTTGATACTGAGTTTAAAGAATAATAATCAATTCAGAGTTATCGAGAAGTGGAAACCATTTTAAAGTGGAGCTGGTGTTAAAAGATTTACAGCCACAACTGGAGGATATCTCTGTCCTCAAGTGGACTACCTCTACTAGCTCATTGTCAAATAGAAACCGGCTAATGTCAGGATTTGCAGAGGCCATGCTAAGATTGTCTCTATTAGCTTAGCAGCAGTATCATGTGTCGGAAAAAGATAAAGGTGACCGTATGCTACTCAATGAAGGAGGCCATAAGTGTGGTAAATGTATACTGATTAGGGTTGTGTTTACTAGACTACTCTCTTAGAATTGTTTAATGAATGAACGACTATTACTATTGAGTATTAAACAGATATCTAACAGTGTGGCATGTGTGATATTGACTAAAAGAATTATATTAATATTTTGGGGGTAGTATCTTTGTATCTTACCTAGTATTTTAGCTGGTTTGGCCTGCCATGCACAAACATTTAAATCCCGGAAAAATCACTCAAACAATTAATTTGAACTGGCTGATTCATTTTGAAATGAAGCATGAATGTTTATTTATGAATGGAGCTGAATCATTTACCAATCTGATCTGTTAAAAAAACACACAAGAACAAGATCAATCCCGGATGAGCCCCCAAATATGACTACGGTTTTTGTATTTATTTAATTTTTTGTATATATAACACACCCACATACATGTTTATATAATACATGTTTATAAAATTAATTACAATAATTTTATACAATTTATTAATTGATTTTCTAATATATATATATATATATATATATATATATATATATATATATATATATATATATATATATACTACCTAAAAGTTTGGGGTCAGTATGATTTTTAAATGTTTTAAGATGCTTACCAATGCTGCATTTATTTAATCAAAAATACATGTACTATGATCACTTGATCCTTCAGAAATCACTCTAATATTAATTATTATTATTAATACGTCAGTGTTTCCTCTAGGATTTTTTCCAGCTGTGGCAGCAGGCCTTTTACACAGATCTACCTACTACCTATGGCGTTATTTCAATGACAAATATCGTGAGCGCAGTATTACAAATCAAGATCGCATCTTTTACACAAGCATGCAAATCTCTTTGCTTGCACGCCCATTTCCTCTGTTCGTGCACAAAACTTCTTGCACGCCCTCAAATATGCACTGCTCAAGTGCAGATTTTCTTGCGTGCTCAAATAAATGCTGCTGAAGTGCGATTTAGTGTGTTTACTGTATGTAACAAGTGTGTCTCCAACATTGATTAGATTTTCTAGGAATATTTATGAATGTCTCCAATTAGACCTACAGAGCTGCATTAATGCATCCCTAAGTAAAGTGAAACGGCTATAAACTTCAGCAAGATAAAGTCATTGGATGCAGAACCATTGACGTTTATCTATAAAGTATAATTATGGAAACTGTAGCCTCACGCATCACACACCTGTCAGTCAGTCAGCATGTTACCTTAAAGGGTTAAAAAAATAAAGTACAGCAATACTACGATTACAGAAAAACCATGTACTTATATTATTATTAATGGTAATAGGGGAAAAAAAGCAATAATGACAGGCGTAATAATTTCATTTGAAACTACATACAACAAGAAAGCAGTTATTTACAATTTTAATAAATATTTAACAATTTAACTTTTTTTTTAACATTTAATAAATGCCATCTTGATAACTAAAATAATTTTCTTAAAAAAAAAAAAACATGAAAAAAACAACTGACCCCACACTTTTGACTGGTAGTGTATATTATTAGCCCCTTTGAGCTATATGTTTTCTATTGTCTACAGAAGAAACCACATTACTTACATACTTGCAGAGTTAAAATCACAGAAAAACAAATCATCGCAACGTCAGATTTTTACCACATCAGTTACACAGTGAGATGCTGCTGTGTTCCAGTGCCCCATTTCTCACCAGGAGGAACTGATAATCCAGTCAAGTTAATAACCAGGCTCTCAGACTGAGGGCCTAATCATGCTCTCATATTGACAGCCAGTGGATTATGTCTCACTCGTGTCTAGGTCGAGGATGCAATGCTGTTGCTTAATCAGATATCGAGAGGAAAAGTCAGACATCTCACCTGTAGGCATCCGGTTTCGAGGTTTGCCGTGCTTTAGAAAAGTCAGTGTTTTAAAATCGCTAAAATGTTGTGTTATACCGTTTCAAGGTGCATGTGTCATTTTTTTTTATTTAGTTTTTTAGAACAACAGTATCTCCAGCCGCTAATGACCATCCACATCAAAAGCTACTGGTCAGCACAACGATTTTGCAAACACTTGAAAATCGAATAGCTTATACACCAACAATAGTTCAGAGAAAAGAAAGATCTTTAAAGATGTCTTATCAAATTGTAAATAAATCAGTGTTTTTGAAACAAATGAAGACGGCAGAAGTAAATGATTTAGTTTAATTATTTAGCCTGACATGTTTACTGCTCCAAAATATTAGAAATGTTTCCTAAAATAAAATATTCTGTATTTAATAGGGGAAGAAGTTGTTGTTTTTTGACCCAGACATTAAAAAAGAACTTATTTTAGAGCAGAAATCACAATACCAAGAAACCGTGGTATATTTATCCAAGGTTATCACACTGTCAGAATCTTATGCCCACTCACCTGTCACTGAGCACAGAGCCCTCTGCTTCAGGAGGAGCGATGGACAGCTGGAAAGGCGTGTTGAAGTAATGCTGCTGTTCATCAGATCTGTGCACCACCTCTCCACCTCGAACCACCAGAAATCCTGAGTCTCCCAGGTTGGCTGTGTGGAGCCGGTGACTCTGTCTGTCTAGTACCACGATACATGCTGTACTGCTTCCTAAAGAGAGATAGACAGAGTTGTAAGAAAGCCATCAAATCCTTGGTTCGCATCAACATCAGTTTATTTTGCTGGCTTTAAATCCGCATATGAGCAATTCCAGCGTCATCGATGTGACATTTGCAGAAAAAACTTAAAACATAAATTCAGAGAGAAAGTATGTTAACATTATATTAAAACATCTGGTCATATTTTTCCAAAACTACTAATCACAGAGTTATGGGATCAGAAAAAATATCAATCTATAAACATTTTTTATATTTTAAATGAGCAAATTAAACATGCGTTATGAAAATATTAACATTCTTGCGTTTATAAGGAAAAGTCTTGGTTATGGATGTGACACCTCTCCGTTATGGATGTGACTGATGTGAAATTGACCCTTCGCTAAGCTCCGCCCTCCTTAGTTACTGTTGCTACGCCTGTCAAGCTTTCGTGCCTGGCACGTCTATTACAATATGCATGTCAGACATTGCCAGGGATATAATTAGTCATTTTTGGCGAACAGGTGAGATATCTGGGAAAGGCAGACAAAAAAGGACTGCAGTATGCATTACAGGGGTATATTCACGATATAATAGGCAACAGATTAGAAAATAACTTAATCAAAATTGAAGCTAGGTTAGCCTAGCTGCCTCATACGCTGACCATTCAACAGCTCAGTTCATGCACAGCAGGGGAGGTGAAATCTAAAAATAATCTAATAATAACAAATTAAACCGGGATTTCTCTTTTTTTTTAGCCAAAAGGCCTGATAGATTAATGTTGTGCAATGAAATATAGCGTTATTAACCGGTGAGGAAACACATGGACAGTGCTTCTACATAATTCATTCATAGAAAGAGCAGCCAGAAAGTGGAAGATTGATAGATTTGTGCCAAATATTAGCATCAATGACCCATAACAATGTACAGTACCTATAACTGTCAGTATGTTTGTGTGCTTTTTATATATATTTTATTTGCGTATAAATGAATGCAAAAACGAATACAATTAATATCAAAACGAAAGCAGAATCTCGGCCATATCCGGGGAAAAGAGGATGTATTGTCACCGCAAATAATGAGCTGGGTCAGTCTATTCAGTAAAAGGCTTTTCTATTCCGCGTGTCCTCGCGCTCTCGCCCTTTTTTAAAGCTACTACCAGAGTCAGAACAGCAGGTCTGTATCCAGCGCGTCTGTGTGGGTCTGCAGAGCATGCGAGTCTGTGGCAGTGTTCTCAGTTTCTCGCAAAGACAGAACCGGGCCGCTCAGGTAAGGTCTGTGTGGGAAGTGCTGATGTTGAATTGGGTCTCACACTAGATGTGCCACCATATGCCATCCATGGCCGAATAGTAGACGTTTTCTATAGGGCCAGCACGTTGTGCGGCTTCGCCGCTATTCGGCACCATGCGTTGCTTAGCAACGTGTACAAAATAATGTAAAGACCACTTGACGTGAAGTAAATAAACCAAGTAGAGGTGTGCTGTTGCAAGTGCTACAGTCGCAATAGATTTCCAACGTAATACACCATAGGTTAGTGTGAAAACCATGCTTTACCGTGGCCGAGTGAATCAAGTCATCAATTAAGCTTTTTATAAAAGAAAATCGCACATGTGCGACTAAATAAATTTTCCAGTTTGCATGCGTCTATTTTTAGTCGCAAATGCAAGCGAAATGGTCGCACTGTCGAGCCCTGTTTTAGTCATTTTCACGTGGAACTGAGCTTTGCAGAGCAAAAAATGTGTACAACTGGAAAGGAGGCGGTATATTGTTTTTCTTGATTAATGTTTTTTCATAATCATTAAAGCCAAAATCGAAACAGAATTGTCGATTAATTGCACAGCCCAACTAGGTATGTCACTAAATATAAAATATAGCGGTTAAATTTAAACTTTTGTTTATTGCCATTTTTTTTAAGAGTATTAATGTTCAGTTCTATTCAATTCATCTTTATTTCTACAGCGCTTCTTACAGTGTAGATTGCGTCAAACAGCTTAATGTAGATGAATAAAAGAGATTAAAAGCTCTAAGATTTCAAATTGTGGAACATTTCAGCAATTCAGGCAGATGTGGGAGTAGAGTAATAAAAATTGAGTTAAAAAAACAACTGTTATCCATACCTAACATTATATCAATGCATTTTGCTATATTGCCAAGTCCTTAAATGCACTGATGAAAATCATGACGAAATAAGATGGAAGGATCTCATTGAAATCTGAACACAACCATTGACAAGAGACGCGTGGACCACTTGAAAAGCATTTTAGTACTGGGTGGAAATGGTTCTAGACTTTGTGACCTTAAATTATTACTTTTTGGTTGTCAGAGTCTCTCTCATGCAAACTATGTTGATAAATTACAACATATAAATGTCAAATTGCTGAAAGTTACCATATTAGTAGCCCCCCAATTAGTGTTCAGACAGTGAAAAGACGTCAAAAGTTCCATTAAAAAGGCCAAACCGCACAAAAACCTGTCATTTATCTTTGAATCTGTGCAGATTTAATACCAAAATCCCATCTTGTGACCCAGCACACTCTGTTCGTGACTCATCCAGCCCACAGCGTGTTTTTGAGGAAAAACGCTCTCTACAATGACTCATTTCAGTCTATTATATTTTAGTTACGGCTTTGATCTCATCCTGAGAAAAACGAGCCAAGGCCGTTCCCAAAAACGTCCCATGTCCCTCCCAAGTCAGGAAAAATAAAACATCACTCGTAATCGTCCCAGAACATAACATCCATTCCGGAGTTTTATGGCGTAACAACGTGTCTCGCATGTCAGTGCACGCTAAGTAAGACTATGTTAGTGAATGTTAGTCTGGTGCTCAACTAAAATCACACTGTATAAATAGTTGAACCAGATATAAATATTTCGGGATAAGATAGTAGTCAGTCTGTGATATTATTTGATGCACAAGTTGTGGATATATATTAAAACCAAACTGAACTTCAGTGTGTATCAGAGGGTATGACGCATGCTCCTCTGTTTAAATAAGCGTATAAATGGAAGTGAACAGAACACAAAATTGCCCAACCGCACCTTAATTGAAGCCAGAGCATAATGCCGTAATAGACCAACAGCCTCTAAAAAACAGACATCCACTGTTTATGCGTTAAAAAGTAAGACGGAAAATAAATGATTTCCATGCAACTCTTTCATTTGAAGGGAGATTACCACTGAATTCAGATCATTAAAAGTGAACGCTCTTACCTAATAGTGGTACTTTGTTCTGCAGTAGCTCATAGTAGCTGGTTGTGAGGATTCCCACTGGGTTGCTTGGCACAAATCTCCCCTCTTTAACCAATCGCTCGCACGTCCTCATAAGTGTCCCAGAGAACTGAGACGGGTCGACCCCATAGTCCCGCCAGCCACCTACTCCATCAGCCACACCTGTGAGGGACAGCAATGTAACAACTGCTTTAATCGTATTGGTTTATTTCAGCTACTTTACCTAAAATAATATTCACAGGAAAATAACTAATAGGTTTATTATGCCAGCATCTGTTATATTCATCAAAATTAGCACTAAACACATGTTTTTCCTGGATCAGGGCTTGCAAAATGTAAAAGTCCCAGGTAACTTTTCATGCAGACGCTCTTCAGTTTTTGATGGCCTGGATAGAAAAGACTTTATTTACTAATTAATAAAAAGAAATACATACATTTACTAAATAAAAAAGAAGCTATAATGGCATTCATTAAAGGTCCCATGAAATCAAAATAAAGTTTTTTATATGTTAGTATCAGTATTGCTAGCTTTTAAAGATATCTGTAAGTAAGTGTTGCTCCAAAACAGTGACAAAATTTGCGTTTAGAAGATAAACCCGATATAAACATGTAAAGCTTGTAGTTTGTCACTTCTGTCTAAATGGATCAACGGTTTTATTCACGTCACCTCATACTTCAGTTTCTCATCAAATCTTGACCAATCAAATGCTCTCTAGTATCTGACATGCTCCGCCCCCTTCAAGACGCTTCACATTTGATGCGCTTAAGCTCGACCACTCTCACATGCAGAGCTGTGAGAAAAACGAAATGCCATTGGCTGTTTTTAAAAAGGGGAGGGGCTACACTGTCCTGCCCTTTTTTCATATTTCGGTTGAGATTACATCAAACACTGAATACGAATGCACATTTCAAAGCACTTCACCCGACCTTTATAGGCTACATATATATTTAAAAAAAAAACATTTTCATTTTATGTTGAGGGTTGCGGGTTACCGCGGAAGAAAGTGAAGAGAGAGGGGGGTCTTTGTGGGTGGTAATAGCTAATAGTAACTCCTGGAGCCCTAAAATGCATGGGCCCTTAGAATCGTCCTAACTTAAATGTGTAAATAAATAAAACGTGTGGCTCCTGATGATACAATGAGGTCTTGTGAAGCTAAAGGATCTTTTTGTGCAAGAAACTGAACATTATTTACAATATTATTAACTTTAAACCACAACAAACAGTCATTAGTGCATTCGCAGTGACTTATTAAAGGTAATATTGCAGTAAATGTTTATTGCACAGACTAAACATTTTGCTTTAAATATAATATTTCACCTCAATGTATTGTATTTTTTTAGCCATAAGTATTTTTTTAAACACTGGCTGTGTATAGGGATGGGTACCGAAACTCGGTGCTTTATCAATAAGCTCTGACGTTAACGGTTCTGCAATCGGTACTGGAGAATTATTGCTGAATAAACATTACTTACAGTACCATAATTAACTGACCAACCTTTTCTAATTTGCGATATTTGATATTCGTCTGCACAGTTGGCAATCTCAAGTGAGAAATGCTTGTGTTTCTGGCGAGCGCGTCAAGTATAAAAGCCTTCACAGTTCGCGGCTGTGCGCACACTCAGAGGAGGCTCGCGCTAAGCACACACACATAGCTCGCGACACAGACTCACACACACACACACACAGCTCGTAAGCTTGCGGAGTGAACTAAACTGGTTGTATTTGCCAAGTGGACAGCGACAATGCTCGTTGCAACAAGTTGTTTTCTTGTATAAGCAGAAAAACACAAGCAATCTATGTGAAAATATCTTTCAAAAGTGCATTAACTGCAAGGAAAAGTAATGAAAAGTTTTTGACTGCCTAGCTACTAACGGTATCGTTACATCATCCACATCGTTATGCAAGCAGTCAATCACCTAAATTAGTATAATATAGTTTAATAAACACACACATTAGGTTACAATGAAAACAGTTTTTATTTCAGTAGTCAAAATAAATATTAAATTAAATTAAATTAAAAATGATTTTACATTACTGTTTTTATAAATATAGCCTATGAATAGCCTAATAATAAACTATGCTTATTAAGAAATTATTAAAAACTATTTATTTTTACATTGCAAGATGCTCCAAAGCTATATAAAACACAGTTAACTCCCCAAAACACTGTTGACTCATTTATGTGAATGCGTTAATGAAAAATCATAAACATTATCTCATTTGACCGCATTTTGCAACTCAAAGAGGGTATTTTCAACTGCAGGGAGCACAATAAACCAAGAAAAATCACAGCTTCTGCCAGAAAAGGCAAACATGTTGATTTTTGTCCAGAAGAATGGTTAAAAACTGTGAGTGGTTTTCCTTCAAACCATTGTACATTCTTTTACAGAAAAACAATGATTTGTTTGTTTTACAATTATTGGATTAGTTTTATTTTATATTAAAAACGTAATAATAAAACAAAAGGGTTGTTAATTCTGTTCAATTAGTTTTTTCTTTCATAAAAAAAACCCCAACAAAAAGTACCGATAAGAGAACCGTTAAAGTACCGAACCGATAAGTCGTATTGATAAAAGTAGTAATACCGTTAAAACCTTAACGATTCCCATCCCGTGCTGTGTATGCAGTTTATTTTATTTTATTATTAGACATATTTACACAATCAAATCCCTCTATCATGAGTGACAATTACTGTGATAATGGTAATATATGCTGCTTTGTTTTCTGTGCGTTTCGGAAGTTCAGTTTCCATTTGCGAGAAAACAGATACTGCCCTCCACAGAGTAGACGGACACATCCCATTTTGTGCGTGCTCTCGTTTCAGTCGGCTTTCGTCCGTTTGGTGTGTTCACAAGCAGCTTTTTGGTCCAACATGAGGTGACAACACAGTTGGGTTTCATTGTTTTCATTGTAATTTGCCATCTCCCGCCCCTTAGGGTATGTGACCACCGAAGCATTTTTTTCTCTCGAGCTGAGCATTTATTTTTTTGTTGTTGTCAATGGCAGCACCATTTTTGTTGAGTGCCTACAGCGGGCGTTTTCAAACTGTGGAGCCAGCACCTATTAAGGGGGGTGCGAGACATTGAGGCGTACACTCGAGTAAATTATGATGATGATTTTTATGTGTTCGCTAGTGTGAATCTGATTAATGTTAGCTCCACATCTAACTATCAGCCATCTGTAGAGTTTATGCGTTCGAGTAAATGAATGAAAGTCAAACCGGTGAGCCGTCTGACAAAAAAGTGCCCTTCTGGGTCTTTAACTTACTTTGAAGACACTACTGACTACATTTACATGGACATCTGTAATCTAGTTATTTGCCTTAATAGACAATAATATAATTAAGGTGTTTACGTGAAGTGCTTTCATGTAAGAGTTTCCTGTAATTTTGGGTGACTTAAACTGCAATTCGGCAGTTTCACATTCACTCATGAACATTTCATTCATGCCCCTGTGACAAACTGGGGTATTAGACGCAAATAAGGAGTAAGGACTGTTGGAAGAGTGTTATGGAATTTATTAACGCACGCCGAAAGGAAAGAAAAAAACAGCATTTCGCAATGTGTGCGTCTGCGGTCCTTTACTGACAGACGCGCGTGTGAATCTTGTCGGAGTATATGGTGAAAAGTCCTACATGACGGTAGTTTGATTGCGGTGTCTACTTCAATAATGCCACTAATATAAGCATACTCCACGTCTTAATTCCATTTCTGTTTAGTTCAGTTATGACTTTTGTCGAATTAGGGTAATCAAAAATCGCTGTTTACATGGTAGACTCTTAATCAAAGCATTGTCTTTATTATGTTAAAATCTATTAATGTATTTGTGTCCATGTAAACATACTCAATGTTTGACTCAACCACACCATCAGGGCTCTGCGAACTTGGCTTTGCGAAGCAGCATTTTCTGTATGTACGCACATCAAAGCAAGTATGCTATGGCTCACACTTATTGACAGTGGAAGATGATTTACGGTTAACATTAGTCGTGTCAGGAATCCAACCATGTTCTCCTCACAGAAACAGGCTCAGCCACCACAACTGAATCAGGTAAGCTGTATATTTATGTTTCAATTATAATTAATGCTACGCACTTTAAACCCAGCAAGTAATATGTGAATGATGTTTTGCACATGCATGATAATTTTGGCTTGGGGTGGGGTGTGGGGGGGTGTGTTGGAGGTAGGGGCGAGCAAGTGAAATTGGCAAAACTTTGAGGGACATGTGTCCTAAAAAGTTGAAAACCCCTGGCGTACAGCATAGCGTGGCACTGAGTGGGCATTACGCGGTCAGCAATGATCATTCAGTGTTTTTTCAGCTATTGCAAGTTGAAAAACACAGTGCCCATGAGTGTCACATTTGAGCTAGCTGTCCAATCACAGTGGAGGAGGGGTGGGACAATACCACACAACTGTCAACAAATAATTTGCTAGACTTTCAACTTGTAACTCTATAGCGAGGATACTCTATTATAGCAACCGACTGAAAAACATGCAGCTTTAAGCCGTTTTCCAATGTGGTACAAGATGGTACGGTACGTTTGGCACAGCTTGCTTTGCTTCAGTTCGGTTTTGCTCAGCTTGATTTGCATATCCACAGATTTTTAGTACAACTTTAAAGTGGGTGGTGCTGTCAGTATAGCTGCACTGTCTCTACTGCTGAATTGTTTTTCATTCTGGGTAGTCCCATCCAGCAAGATCCGATCCGATCCTCAGCTATCGACAAGATAAACGTTTGATACTCTTCTATTGACAACGATGCCAAAATCAATGATTAGCAGTGTGTATACATGTTTTGGTAATGATACAGCTCACTTGGATCCTCACCTAAGATGGTACTAAAAAAAAGTACCAAAAAGATCCAGGCACTTGGTATGGTATGCAGTGGAAAAGCTCCCAAAAGTGAGCTGTACCGAACTGAACCACGTCGTACCATACAGAGGAAAGTCCCTTTATAGGAGCATTCAAACAGTTTGAATAATTTATCAGCATTCACACTTGGTTATCAAATAAATAAAGCAATCTGCAAATTGTGAAATGCACAGGTCAGGTCAAGCATTTCCAGAACCAAATCAAACACTCAAAACTCCAAATATGTCATGTGCATTTCTAAATCATTCCAACAGACAGGGAATTTTCCCTTCAAAGGCCTTCTAGCTTCCTTTCTAATAGACAATGAGCATGAACCCTATTTTGTGACCATACAAGGCAAGTCCCCTCGCATCGACCTGCCTGTTTCTCATCATCTCGCCTCTAAAACACCACTGAGATTTCCAGAGCTAGATTGGCTGGCTTGAGGTTGAATAGAAGCCTCAGTTCTTGCTTTATCCTGTCATTTGAAACATTAGAGGCCATCACAAAACCTGTCCATGAGTCTGAGCTGCAGAAGAGGATTTATGTCTCGGGTTAATTTGACTTTGACGTATGGCTGTCCAAGTAGGCCATAGTAGACGTCAACTAGCCTTAATGCTACCATGTTATAATTTGAATTAGCTTGTGTACGAGTGAGTAAAAATAATTACTAATTGAAAACTGAACCTAAAGGGAAAGTCAACTAAAAAATTTACTCTACCTCCATTTGTTAAAAGCCTGATTTTTTCCTTCTTCCCTTGAACACAACACTCAAACAATAACTTTCGCTGCTTTTTCAAACAATTTATTCAAAAGGAGCTGAAACAACACAATTCTTGAGTTTTTTGGGAGATAACTTAATTGTTTTATGTTCAGACCACTTAAATTTGTAAAAATGATTAAGTTAAATGAATCAATTTGTGTTGGGACAACATGAAGAATTTGTGTGGAACCCAGCATTTCTTACAGTGAAAGATGATCATAGGACTGGGTGATTTCGGCCTACAATTTTTTAACTCGAATTTTAACTTGATTACAATTAATAAACGATTATTTAATTCATTTTTTTACATAGTTCACTGATACATTTTGTACAGTAAATATACTCACATATTACAAGTCAGAGATTTTTGAATGAAGGGATGCATTACTTGATTTTAAAATAATTGAACGAATCACAATACAATAATCTAATGATTATTTTTTGAATATCAATGTTGAACAATTGAAATTAAAACTCACATTGCTTAAAATGAACAGTCGCTTTTTTCTTATAAAAAAGTGAAAATAAATAACTTGCACTTTTGAAAACTAAAATAAAATATTTGTAATGTTTTTCAAATTAAAAGCAGAAAATAAGCAGTATCTCTTCTAAATAAAATAACTCTTGTATAGCCTGTAAATAATATTTTAAACTGTGCATTTCTTGAATCTTCAGTAAACAAATATTTTAATGTAAATAATTTTTTTGTAATGGAAAATTTGCCGTCTCAATGCATCTCTGGCGCAGCTTCCAATCATCGTCAGTGTAGTGCAAAGTAAGGCTCAACAATGGGTCCATCGTTCTACTTGACTAGAGATCACGTGGCTGCAAAGTGGCAGCAGAAATACAAATCAGCCTTCGCCTTTCAAGGCTGGTTTATACTTCTGCACCGAGTGATCGCTGTTCACAGTTGGATATTTGGACGTGGATAGCCATGCATTTATACTTGTGCGTGCTGTTTGTGTTGCTCTACAATAACACTTCTGAAACGCTAGCTGGCAGTGGGTTTTTATGTTCCTCTGTGTCGATTTTCTGAACGCTACCATAATGTACAAGTAGCTAAAACCAGCTCACCTAGAGGCGGGAACTGGTGGACGTGCAACAACATTAATCATAAGGTGAACACAAAACAAAAGTTTTCATCTGGAGCTCCTCCATGGGACTCCACACTTGTAAACACTCGCTCCAACAGGCCTGCGGCTCTCCATGCCGCCCACACTCATCACCACAACCAAACCGACCAATCACAGAGCTTTCGCTATGCGTCAACACGATGTGTAGTAACATTTATTTGAGAAATGAGTGGGTATGCAACCGTGCGAAGGCTGCGCCGGACCATACAAGTGTGGTTGACGCAGAAGTCTAAATAAGCTTTAGCAAAGTTGGTCACATGACTCCACACGCGCTAGGAAAAGTAATAAAAAAAAAACGACCTGGAAAAATTTGATCGATTATAGGTCCTGAATGTCGATTTAAATTACTTTACTATTAATCGCCCAGCCCTAGATGATCATTTGGAAAATGCTGGAAACTAGTAATTACTGACCCCTATTAGGGCTGGGCAATTAATCAAAAAGTAATCGAAATCGACATTCAGAACCTATAATCGATCTAATTTTTCCAGGTCAATTTTTTCAATTACTTTCCCTACCGCGTGTGGAGTCACGTGAGCCCACTTTAAGGCTAATTTATACTTATTATATTATGATTTATACTTATTATTCTGATATTATACTTCTGCCAAGTGCATGCGCACAGTGTGGAGCAGCCTTCGCATAACCGCACACCTCTCAAAAAAATTTAACTACACAGCACAACAACACGTAGTGCAAGCTTTGTGATTGGTCGGTTAGGTAATGTTGACAAGGATGGGCGGCGAGGATGCCCAGTTTTAGGCAGTGTTTTAATTTAATAGTGTTTCCTTCAATTATTTCAAAATCTAGTTGTAACACGGGGAGTGACAGAGACAACTAAGGTTTAGGATCCATGTGCAGGTTTATTCAAAGTCAGAGAAGAGGGTCAACACAGGTGCAAACAGATGTATAAAGGCAGTCCAGAATCCTAGTCAAACACAGGCGAGAGGTCGGTAGACAGGCGGCAGACAATGAGAAAAGGAAACCAGGCAAAGATCAAAACACGGAGGAACAAGACTAAGGGAAACGCGTTGTAATGTCACTTTACAGATAACAAGACTCTGCAATGGAAGTGAGAGTGTGTGCAGTTTAAATAGTGTGTGTAATCAGTCTTTGACAATCCCCAGGTGGTGCAAGTGTAATCAGTCAAAATGAGGAAGCATGTGTGTTTGTGGACGAAGTGCATGTATGAAAATGTAGTCCATGAATGGCGGATTTGTAGTTCAAGTGAATTTGTGTGAGATCCAGCGATTTAGGAAGTTACGATCGCTGGTGATCGTGACACTAGTAATGCTTCCTTCATTCAAAAATCTCTCACTTTTAATATGTGAGCACTTTTACTGTACAAAACTTCTCAGTGAACTATGAGGGCAAAAACTAAAAATAAAATAAATATATAAATAAAATAAAATAAATAAAATAATCGTTCATTAACCATAATCGAGTTAAAATGTTCAATAATCGAGATTTTATATATAGCATCATCTTTTTCTACTACGGATGCAATGGTTTTCAACATTCCTCAAAGACAGAAACAAATTTCAATTATATGTTGTAAATGTGTTTATTATGGTTTAATGTAAAATAGGGGTGACGCAGTGTCTCAGTAGGTAGTGCTGTTGCCTCACAGCAAGAAGGTTGCTGGTTTGAGCCTCGGCTGGGTCAGTTGGTGTTTCTGTGTGGAGTTTGCATATTTTCCCTGCGTTCGCGTGTGTTTTCTTTTTTTGTTTTCTTTGTTTTGTTTCTGTTGTTTTATTTTATTGTAATTTTGTTTTTGTTTTTGTAAGGTGTTTTTTGTATTGGTTTTGATGATGATTTGATGTAAGTTAGTCCTTTTTTTTTTGTTGGACCCCAGGAAGAATAGCCTACATTGGTAGTGGCTAACAATGATCTAAAAAACACACAAATATAACTACTTAATACTCTTTAGACTAAAGTAAAAGCGTAATTTCCTTTTTAAGTTATTCCTAAAAGAAGCACGAACTACAAGATGTGCTTTCTTTGAGGATCTACATTGTTCAACATTATCAGGACTTGAGACAAAGACCAACTGAAATCACAGTCTGTGGTCTTCATTGTTCAACTTTTGTGTGCACCCACATCTTTCAGAAAGACTTCCTTGTACGGTGAGTCAATGAAAGGTTTTCTGTTACATACAATTGTATGTACACTCTTGATAACAACAAAAGACGACAACTAAAAACCCATCTCTTCCGTAATCATCTTACTATATTATGCAGTTCTGAGTGTGCCTCACACAGGTTGAGTGGGTTTGACAAACCACCTGTTGAAAACAAACTCTTTCATCTCTCTTTAACCAAAACTTGCACCACTTTTTCAGATTTACACCACACACTTTCTTACAATCACTCCATATCTCAAACAAAAAACATGTGCATTTACAAACTGTGCTTCACACAGGTGAATGGGCTTGACAAACCACCTGTAGAAAGACTTCTCTCTACAAAAACACACTCTCCCCTTCTCACTCTAGCACTTAATTCTCCAAACGCTAACAGTTCCTTTGTATAATTAGCACTTCTTGTGTGTGTTGCCCCTTCTTGTTAAACTGCTGAATGCCTCAAAAAACAAAAGCGTCTGCTAAATGGCTAAATGTACATGTAGGTGTCATTCTGAGGTTAAAAGAAATATCATTTGACTGGTCTGTAATGTTATGGCATAATGTGAAAAACTGTAACACTGCATATTCTAGCAGCACTGTTAACTGAAGTACTTTAAGTACAAACCACATAGGGTTGGCACTGCAGTCAACATAAATTAGCATATCCTTAAAAGTACACTGTGTGCTCAACACTCCACATCACAACAATGCAGTGGAGTTTTTTTAACTACTCTTTTAACAGTTTACACCCTGCAATAGTCACGTGGAGCACTAAACATTAGAAACAGACTCCCTCTCGTTGTAGACTCTTACTGTTTCTTTACAATTCATAATTATTGCTGTAGTAAGTGTACAAACAACAGCACAGACAACAGATATTACCACACGCTTCCTATATATTCAAATAAATATTGCAAAGAGACCAATTAAGGGGTTAAATAAAAAAAGAAAGATTAAAATTGCTAAAGGGACAGCTGAAACATTTTTCAAAAAGTAAAACGAGTTTTAGTTTAACTCCATTTTTATTGCTTATCAGTAGTAGAATAAATCAAATGAAATAATAACGGAAACTAAAATGAAATGCAAATAAATATACAAGTAAAATAAGTTTGATTCATAAAGTGGCAGAACGTAAAACTATAATAACAACAATACCTTCAAATAGGGGTGTAACAGATCACGGTTAATCCATGATTCGTACGGATCATTACCCATGGTTTGAAACACACATGACCCCGGAGATTGATACATTTTTTTACTGGTAAATTAATCCTGAATTTGTAACGATCACAGAGAGATTCATTCAGATCACGTGTATGAAAGCATTTAGGCTTTCCTGTAAAATATAATGATGACGGAAGAAGTCATGGTAGGTTATTCGGGATGTGGTGGGTTTCATTAAAGGTGTTTTCTTTCACTACTTGTTTAGCCTGCATCAATGCATTCAGTGTAAGCTGCACGAATTATCAGTAAAAGATCGGGATCTCAACACCCACGCAACATAAATTATAAATGATGGTGATTTACATATGTTTATTAATCCGAAGAGATTTAGTCTTGAGTCTTTTGAGTTATGAAGTTACAAACAGTCAAATGACACAGAAGTACTGGGAGAACAGTTTATAGTTTAGATAAAACCACTGATGTTTATGGTAAAGATTAAAATCACTGTCATATGCATTTAACTTAGTGCTCAAAAATGAAAGTTGTAGGAAGCAATTACATTATTTAGCCAATAGTTGTCGATAACCTGTCATAGAAAATATGCCAGTGAATAATTCTTCAAAAATGACACGTTTAGCAATAAAACATGAAGTTTTATGAGTGAATAACTGAATCGTTTACTGAAAATGAGACCAAAATAAATATGGATTGTACAAATTATGTTAAATTTCTACATTTAGCGTTATCAACAACAGTAGTAGTAACAGTGAATTTTTCACAGTAAGGCAAGGCAAGTTTATTTATATAGCACATTTCATACACAGTGGCAATTCAAAGTGCTTTACATGAACAGGAATAAAAGAAACAAGTATAAGAGGAATAAAAACATAAAAAAATAAAGATAAAATAAAATAAATAAGAATAAAAGCAGATGAAATGTGTTATAAAAGAATTAAAAAGAAGAGAAAAACATAGTAGTTCAATCTGTCGGACGTAGCACAGTGCTCATTCAGTAAAGGCACAGCTAAACAGATGTGTTTTCAGTCTTGATTTGAATGTACCTAATGTTGGAGCACATCTGATCATTTCTGTAAGCTGATTTCAGCAGTGAGGGGCGCAGTAGCTGAAAGCTGATTCACCCTGCTTTGACTGAACTCTTGGGATTTCTAATCTATTTGATCCTAAAGATCTGAGTGATCTATTAGGTTTGTATTCATTGAGCATATCTATAATGTATTGAGGTCCTGAGAACTGAATATTTTACTATTTATTTTTACTCAGCTGATTATTTCATTTTATTTTTAATAAAATTACAGCTTCTAAGTTCTGTTTGTTAAAATCAAAACCGTGCAGTACTGTTTTTGTATAAATGAAAAGCAAATTACATTTGTCTCCTCTTTTTGGCTGATCCGAAAAATGGTTCGATCTGTGACAAAAACCATTATGTGATGCGAACCGTGAGATGTGTAATCCATTTTCTCAATTAAAATGAGTAGTGGCTTGGACGCATAAACGGTTTTTCATACGCATGACCTAACAAGTGCACAGGATACATCGTTCTTAACTCTATTGATGTTACAATGGAAAGTGTTACAGTACGTTGTTGCGAACAATGATTTCAAATTATAAATAGAATGTTAGAATGTTACAAAACACTAAAAGAACACACATTCCCATTCTTCGTAACATTAATAAATAAGACAATAGCTATGTTTCCATCTAAAGATGCGAATTCAATTTATCACATAAAAGACAAGTGAATAAAGTAGCGCATTCAATGAGTGAAAGAGAAGAAAATCATCACTTCCTGATTAACTGGTGACAAATATCAAAAATAAAAACAGAATTTGCTGCGGTAGGAAAACTGCGTGAATCTTTTCTTCATTTAATAAATGACTTGCACCTTAGAAGACAGTATGCCGACGCACCATGAACACGTGGTGGCGTTTGAAGGCATGAAACGCAGAGCACAGACACTCTTGACAATTCTGGAGGTCATTAATAATATAATAATACTAATACTGAAATGGTTACGGCGTTTTAGAATGACCAAAACAACATTTCAGATATTTTACAATGTGCTCAGCCTGCTGGTTTGTCCATTCGCACAAATTTTATCATCACAAGAACAGTTACATGACCTTTTTTAATGCGCATACTGGAATTAGGTAAAAGTGTTTCCATTGTAGTTTATGCGCATCTTATCGAATAAAGTGTTTATCCTACTCAGTTATGCCCATGTTTTTTATGCGCATTTTCTAAATTTATGCTGGATGGAAACGTATCTAATTGCATGATTGAGGTCAAGTTGGTTTTATATTCGCACACTGAGACTTTCTCATTAATAATAGAATTTCAGAAAAGTTTGCAAATTCTAAATAGGGAAATTATATTATCAGCCAATGACTATCAAAACACAATTTTTCAAATAACTTGTCGCTAATGCTGTATTGAAGTCATGCTTGCAATTTCAGATCGAATATTCAAAGTAGCGCGGTAAACAAAGTTGAAATGGTATTCACTAATAAAACATCAAACTTGACTTACCAATTAAACCTGGAATAATTTCTAAATAAACTCAGTCAGTTTTGATTTAATACTAATAACATAATAGCATAATAATAATAATAATAAAACCCACATGGAAAAATGCTATAGTATATAGTACTATAGTATATACTACAGTGTTAATGAATCATAATATAGTAATGTACTTGAAATTAATCTGTTGTGTGTTTCTATGGTAATACAGCATCTATAGTAATATAAACAAATTCTCAATACTGTAGTTTTGTACAACTATAGGGTATATTACCACATATTACTGTAGTAAAAACTAAAGTATACTACAGTACTTATTACAATGTATCAGTAAATACTATAGTGTTATTGAGCCATACTATAGTACATAAGTCTCAAACTCAATTCCTGGAGAGCTGCAGTTCTGCAGAGATTGGCTCCAACTCTAATCGAACAAAGGTGATCCAAATAATTGAGGTGTTCGAAAGAGTCGTGAACATCTTGATTAGTTGCATTAGCTGTGTTTGAATAGGGTTGGAGCCAAACTGTGCAGAGCTGCGGCCCTTCAGGAATTGAGTTTGAGACCTATGCTTTGGTAAAAGATGTTGTTACAATAATACAACAACTATATAAACAATTGTTTAATACTGTAGTTTTGTATAACTATAGGGTGTATTGCCTCAGATTACTGTAGTAAACACTAAAGTATACTACATTTATTTATTACAGTGAAGCAGAAAATGCTATAGAGTTATTGAACCATACGTACTTGAAATTAATGTGTTGTAACTAATAAACATGATAACTGTGAAGCCATGATTATTCAAGTTGTTTGGCCAGTGGAGAAATGGTCGTGCCCAACTGAGCCTGGTTTCTCTTGAGGTTTTTTAATTCTTCACTTTCGCCAATTGGTGAAGTTTTTTCCTCGTCAATGTCACCACTAGCTTGCATGGTTCGGGATCTATAGAGCTGCGCATCAATGGATTTGCCCTTCAGTGTTTGGACTCTCAGTAGTGATTTAAACCACACTGAACTGAGCTAAACTGAACTGAACTTAAACTCTGAAAACTGAACTACACTGTTCCTATTTACTATGAGCTTCAATGTGAAGCTGCTTTGACACAATCTGCATTGTAAAAGCGCTATACAAATAAAGATGAATTGAATTGAATATAATCGTACAACCAAAATCTATAATCGTTGCATCCCTAATCAGATCATTATAGTAAATACTACAGTATGCTGGACCATTCATTAAAAAGATTTGTCAATACTGTAATACAGTGTAATAAAGGTAAGTTTAGGTTTTACCAAATCAATTTTACCTCAATATCCGTGTCACTGATCGAATATGAGAATATAAAACCAACTTTACCTCAATAATTACATGGCAGTTAATATTAAAACGTTACATAAATTCACTTTATTATAATGTCATGAATGAAATCTTTTAATAACTCTTAAACAATCATATAATTTTGACCTAACATGTATATGTGTCAAAAACCTTGTTAAAGACAATACAAATATTTAGAAATCTTTTACGTTTTATTTAATTTACCTACTTTTTAGACTCACTGAAGTTGGCTAAGCAGTGTGTGGGACATGGCAAAATCACATCCATTCAATGAAAGAATATGGCAAAACTTGACAAAAACATATTTCTAAATTATAATTCTACTTGCATGTGTGCAAAGGTTTAACCAATAATATAAAACAATTCATTATTTCGCGTTATGTTCATATAGGACTGATTCAATCATGTGGGACATCAAGGGCACTTTATAGTGATGATGACCCTAATAATAAAACGTTTATTGTTATCATTATTAAGGAAGTCTTAATGAATGCTTTTTTAAATTATAAAAAGTTACATAGATTCGCGTTATTATAGTAACATGAAGTGTTTTAATAACTGTCTTATAATCTTGGCCTTACATTAATGTGTGTATAGATGATGGTTGTAAAGGCTTTTGTCGGCACACCAATGTGCGACAGTCGTGACGTCAGAAGCGAGTCAACCACGAACATACTTGACTAAACCAGTTCTCTCTAGCAAATGATCTTCGCGTGTATAGAACAAATCGCCCTTAGTTGTTAGTAATAATTACATACCTAACACATCAGCAGACCGGTGCCGGGCTATAAAGCAGGCGTCGTCTCCGTAGCACATCCCTTTCTTCAAGATCCCTTTGCGAAAATCCTTCCCGAAGCCGAAGCTGGCCGACACCAGGCTGTAATCGCGGCTGTCGGTTTGCGAGAGTCCGCCGATGACCGCCCGGGCCACCAGTCGACCGTACGAGAGAACGGACAACATCACCCCTGGACCCTGCAGCAGGGGTAGTGTGGGTTAATTAAACCACCACCACCAACAACAAGAAATCCACGGCTCTAGATGACGTCTGGAGGTGTCAACACAACAGCATCCACGACGTTACAATAGCGTCAACTTTCCAAATTCTCGCCTTCTTAACGCAGCAGTCACATTCAGCTGTCCATAGCGCATGTATGTATAACGCGATTATTCAGAGTATCCAAGTCGATCCGGGTTTTGTTGTTAAACTCATTCTCCTCGCGCTGGGCTCCATTGCTGCGCGCTCTCGCTCGCTCGTGTGCCCGTCCGTGAACTGCGCTGTGGGCCGCGGCGGCGCGACTGAAGTCTTGTGACTGATCTGACGTCACACGCCGTTACGCAACCCCTGTACCTTTAATGGAGTGTAAAAAAAAAACAGTACAGTGAAGCAGAGAAGTTGAAATGAATAGGCCTTGGTGTTCACTAATAAAACATCAAACATGACGCAAAAATTAAACCTGGTATTATTTTAAAACAAAACTGTCAGTTTCGATTTAGTAATAATAACATAATAATATAATAATAACGATAATAACAATACACATGTACTCACATGAAAAATACTGCTACTACTAATGATAATAACCTATAATAATAGTAATAATAACGTATTAATATAATAATAATACACATCTACTCACAAAAAATAGTATAGTAATTTTATAGTAAATACTACACTCACCGGCCACTTTATTAGGTACACCTGACTAATACTTGGTTAGACCCCCTTTTGCCTTCAGAACTGCCACAATCAACAAGTTTCAACAAGATATTGGAAATATTCCTCAGAGATTTTGCTCCATATTGACATGATAACATTATGCAGTTACTGCAGATTTGTCGGCTGCACATCCATGATACCAATCTCCCGTTCCACCACATCCCAAAGGTGCTCTATTGGATTGAGCTCTGGTGACTGTGGAGGCCATTTGAGTACAGTGAACTCATTGTCATGTTTAAGAAACCAGTCTGAGATGATTCGTGCTTTATCACATGGCGTGTTATCCTGCTGGAAATAGCCATGAGAAGATGGGTACACTGTGGTCAGCAACAATACTCAGGTAGGCTGTGGCATTGACACGATGCTCAGTTTGCACTAATGGGCCCAAAGTGTGCCGAGTAAATATCTCCAACACCATTACACCACCACCACCAGCCTGAACCATTGATACAAGGCAGGATGGATCCATGCTTTTATGCCAAATTCTGACCCTACCATCCGAATGTCTCGTCAGACCAGGCAAAGATTTTGGTGAGGCTGTGTGAATTGTAGCCTCAGTTTCCTGTTCTTAGCTGACAGGAGTGGTACCAGGTGTGGTCTTCTGCTGCTGTAGCCAATCCGCCTCAAGGTTGGACGTGTTTTGCATTCAGAGATGCTGTTCTTCATTCCTCGGTTGTATTGAGTGGTTATTTGACTTACTGTTGCCTTTCTATCAGCTGGAACCAGTCTGGCCATTTTCCTCTGACTTCTGGTATCAACAAGGCATTTGCGCACACAGAACTGCCGCTCACTGGATAATTTCTCTTTTTCAGACCATTCTCTGTAAACCCTAGAGATGGTTGTGCGTGAAAATCCCAGTAGATCAGCAGTTTCTGAAATACTCAGACCAGCCCGTCTGGCACTAACAACCATGCCACGTTCAAAGTCACTTAAATCACCTTTCTTCTCCATTCTGATCCTCGGTTCGAACTGCAGCAGATTGTCTTGACCATGTCTACATGCCTAAATGCAGTGAGTTGCTGCCATGTGATTGGCTGATTAGAAATTTGCATTAACAAGCAGTCTGACAGGTGTACCTAATAAAGTGGCCAGCGAGTGTATAGCGTTATTGTAGCATACTATAATAGAGCACTTGAAATCAATTTGTTGTGGTAATTCTATTATTGCCATAATAATATATAAAAATGGGCGATACTGTAGTTTCTACAGCTATATTAATCTACAATGCACCACAGATTATTGTAGTAAAAACGAATTAATCTGTTATGATAATTGTATTGTTGCTGTGGCAATGCAACAACTATAGTAATATAAACAAATATTCAATACTGTAGTTTTGTGCAACTATAGGGTATTTTAACACATATTACTGTAGTAAAAACAAGTATACTACAATATTTATTACAGTGTATTAGTAAATACTCTAGTGTCATTGAATTATACTATAGTACAGTACTTGAAATTAATCTGTTGTGGTAACTACTATAATACAGTAAAAACAAATACTCAATATGAAGTTTTGTACAACTATATTATATTATAATGCACCACAGATTACTATTACTAGTGAAAACTATAGTAGTCGATACTACAGTGTTTTTTTTTTTACTGTGTATCAGTTCGCTATAGGTAATACTACAGTATGCTGGAGCATTCATTAAAAACAATTGTAATATACACCATGTAAAACACTTTACTTTAGTAGCCTATGGTTCAGAAACACTGTATTATTTACTATAAATGACTTTAGTATTATTTTGATGTTGGTTGTGCACAAGTGTCAGACATATTTACTGAAGTAAAGCATAAATATTGAATGTGTTTTTAGCTTGAACATATGAATCAGTTGAATGTTGGATATTATTAATGTCATTTTTTCTGTTTGTTTAATAGTCGTTTGCATTGTATTGTATTGTTTTGTATTATTATTTTAATGCTTTGTGTTTCAGAATTGTGGTTATGGACTGCTTTAAAGGGTTAATGTGTTTATCAGTAGCTGTAGTCCGAGTTAGCTTAATTCAGTCACAGTCAGACTTATGAACTTCTGGTTTCAGGTTGTTTTCAGTTTCTGAACTTTGTATAGAATCATAAACGTTTCAAATCCATGAACTGGGATCAATATTTTGAGCTAGACTTTGTTATATATGATGTCTCAGCCTCAGATTTAGAATATTTAGTCACATTTAATTTTAGCAAGTGGAAATTAAGCTACACTCTTAAGCTACATAAGGTGTAATTTTATTAGAAATGTAGTAGAGTTTATAATAGTCTATTTCAAATGAACCTGTAGCAGATCTATATTACAGTATGATGGCGTGTTATGAAAGCGTGATGTTGTCTTTAATTTTGTTAGTCTTTGGCGACATCTAATGGTCGAACAAGCGCACTACAACTTAAGAAATCATGGTTATAATTAGCACGTGGCATGTTTTATTCCATTTCCATTTTGATACGACAAAATATTGCATAATTATTCTTGTATAACAACGATTTTAGCCTCGAAATATTACGGCTTTAAGCTCGTATTTCTACGACTTTATTCTCCTCACATTTCGACGTTATTCTTGACTGGCTTAATTGGAGTTCACCTGTGGTCAATTCAGTTGATTGGACATGATTTGAAAAGGTATACACCTGTCTATATAAGGTCCCAGGGTTGATAGTGCATGCCAAAGCCAAACCAAGCATGGGACAAAGGAAAGGAATTGTCTGTAGACCTCAGAGACAGGATTGTCTCGAGGCACAAGGCTGGGGAAGGTTACAGAAACATTTCTGCTGCTCTGAAAGTTCCAATCAGTACAATGGCCTCCATCATGCATAAGTGGAAGATGTTTGGAACAACCAGGACTCTAAGCTGAGTGATTGGGGGAGCGTGATGTTGTCTTTAATTTTGTTAGTCTTTGGCGACATCTAATGGTCAAACAAGCGCACTACAACTTTAGATATCATGGTTATAATTAGCACGTGGCATGTTTTATCCCATTTCCATTTTGCTACGACAAAATATTGCATAATTATTCTCGTATAACAACGATTTTGGCCTCGAAATATTACGGCTTTAAACTAGTATTTCTACTACTTTATTCTCCTCACATTTCGACGTTATTTTTTACTTTATTCTACAAATATTACGACTTCAATATCGTAACATATTTTTTATACGTGGCACTTTTTTTCACCGTGCGGTTTCACCACTGAATAATAAAATAATGAAGGGTTATTGCGAATTCTTTTATTAATACAAACTCGCAGTTCAGTCTTTCCCCCTCAGAATTGTTAGATGTAAACTCTTGGCGTAATTTTATATACCTGTTAAATAGTATGTGATGGTAATCAATGGCATTCATTTTGAACTTAAAAAATATTAAAAAACTGTACAGACTGACAAAAATAATAATAATTAAATAAAAATTATTTAGAATTTAGTTTGAAGCTAGAAGCAATAAGCATAAAAGATCTTAGCAGGTTTTACCAAATTTCTACTATTAGCCATTGGTTTGTGGAGATCACAATCTCAAAATAAGATTTTCAAGATGTTAATTAGAAAGAAATGTATAACATTCCCAGACGTTATTGTATTATTAATAAAATTAGAGGTATCATTTAAGGTTGTTTACCGCATTACCCTAATAGCAAAATTCTGCAAAGACACTGCTTTGAAGTGTGTGTTTTTTTTTTGCAATAAGGAAGATAAAAGTATTGTACTTTTTTTAAATGATTGTATTTATACAAGATTATTTTGGTGTGATTTGAATTTTTATGTGAAACAAAGTACTTAGACTGACCTTCAGCTTTCAATACTGTTTATTTATTATTTATGGAAAATTCTTTATTCATAAGTGTACAGTGCATCTGGAAAGTATCCATAGCACTTTTTCCACATTTTTTTATGTTACAGCCTTATTCCTAAATGGATTAAATTAATTTATTTCTGCAAAATTCTACACACAATAGCCCGTAATGACAATGTGAAAAAGGTTTGTTGAAATTGTTGCAAATTTATTAAAAATAAAAAACCTGAAAAATTACATCAGTATTCACAACCTTTGCCATGAAACTCTAAATTGAACTCAGGTACATTCTGTTTCAATTGATCATACTTGAGATGTTTCAGCAGCTTCATTGGAGTTCACCTGTGGTCAATTCAGTTGATTGGACATGATTTGAAAAGGTATACACCTGTCTATATAAGCTCCCAGGGTTGATAGTGCATGTCAAAGCACAAACCAAGCATGAAGACAAAGGAAAGGAATTGTCTGTAGACCTCAGAGACAGGATTGTCTCAAGGCACAAGGCTGGGGAAGGTTACAGAAACATTTCTGCTGCTCTGAAAGTTACAATCAGTACAGTGGCCTCCATCATGCATAAGTGGAAGATGTTTGAAAAAACCAGGACTCTAAGCTGAGTGATTGGGGGAGAAGGGCCTTAGAGAGGGAGGTGATCAATAACCCGATGGTCACTCTGTCTGAGCTCCAGCGTTCTTCTGTGGAGAGACGAGAACCTTACAGAAGGACAACCATCTGTACAGCAATCCACCAATCAGGCCTGTATAGTAGAGTGGCCAGACGGGAGCCAATCTCCGCCTGGAGTTTGCCAAAAAGCATCTGAAGGACTCTCAGACCATCAGAAACTAAATTCTCTGGTCTGATGAGACTAAAATTGAACTCTTTGGAGTGAATGCCAGGCGTTATGCTTGAAGAAAACCAGGCAGCGCTCATCACCAGGCTAATACCATCCCTACAGTGAAGCATGGTGGTGGCAGCATCATGCTGTGGGGATGTTTTTCAGCAGCAGGAACTGGAAGACTAGTCAGGATAGAGGGAAAGATGAATGCAGCAATGTACAGAGACATCCTGAATGAAAACCTGCTTCAGAGTGCTCTTGATCTCAGACTGGGGCAACGGTTCATCTTCCAGCAAGACAATGACCCAAAGCACACCGCCAACATATCAATGGAGTGGCTTCACAACAACTCTGGGAATGTCCTTGAGTGGCCCAGCCAGAGCCCAGATCTAAATCCTATTGAACATCTCTGGAGAGATCTGAAAATGGCTGTACACCGTCGCTTCCCATCCAACCTGAACTGCAAAGAGGAATGGGCAAACATTCCCAAAGACAGGTGTACCAAGCTTGTGGCATCTTATTCAAAAAGACTTGAGGCTGTAATCGCTGCCAAAAGTGCATCAACAAAGTATTGAGCAAAGACTGTGAATACTGATGTACATGTGATTTTTTTTTTTTTAAAAGGTTTTTTTCATTATGGGGTGTTGTGTGTAGAATGTTGAGGAAATAAATTTATTTAATCCATTTTGGAATAAGGCTGTAACATAAAGAAATGTGGAAAAAGTGAAGCGATATGAATGCTTTCCAGATGCAGTGTAAACGGCCAGTAAAAAGCCCAGTTTTACTTATTTTAGGACAGAAATGATTCACTACCTTCATAATTTAAAGAGACAAGAAATAGTTAGTTAACTATATTTGTCCGCATAAGTAAATTTTATTTGCAGCATACACTCACAGAGATATCTAACATTTCACATTTGGCATTTATATAAATAAATCATACAAAAACATGGGACCCCTACTCTAAATAAATATTCAGTCTACTGGCCATCAACTGCTACTGAGGGAGGAGGAATTAAAAAAACGTACAAAAAAAATCCCTATGTTTTTAAGGCCATAAACCATTTTTTTGAACAATTTGTTATTATTTGCAACAATTGAAGATGGACTTGTCAGGCATTATTGTTTTTTCTTTCATTTTATTATTGCACTCTTTCTGGTACTGCTCTTGTTTGTTCATTGTTATACAAATTGCAACAACGTTTTTTTTAAATTCTGAGATTAAATTTCTCAATAACCTCAGTGGCGTGAAGAGTTTCTATACTTTCATAAAACAGATAACCTTAAAAGTTTTTTTTAATTTTCAGAAATCAATTTTTTTTTGCAAGTGAACTCTTCAATACTCACTATAAAATCTGATTTTCAAACTAAAAAGCGCCGTGCAGTTTTAGAAATTACCATACATCCTGATTTTTTTGCAGTTGAACAACATAAGAACAGTCTGAAAATTTCTGTTTATGCAAATAAATTTAATATGGCCACTAGTAAATGAGTTTCCTTTTTCTTGACAACTTTGAAGTGTTTATTAACCCCTTCGAACCCAGTGTCCTTCACAATAGACATCCCCTCAGCCCTTGTTTTTTGTGGTTCCTGAGCATTTCATCTAATGTAAAGCCTCCAGTCCATGTGAGTGGACGACTGTCATCCAGTTAAATGGTGGTAAGTCTCAGCATGTTCAGTGTTAAAGCATGGCATCACTTCACTCCAGACACAGATGTAAGCCACATTTTCAATGTATTTATTCACATTTATTGATATCTTTGCCAGTATTTCATAGATTGTATGTTAAAAAGAGGAATTGGACTTCCTAATTAAAGTTTAAAATCTATTGTAACATAGCAAGCTTTAGATCAGGATTTTTAAAAATATGTCTGTACATTAGGATGGACAATGGGTTCAAGATCTGTTACTGAAAGTAAATCTCCACTAATGCTGATTGATCTTTATATATATATATATATATATATATATATATATATATATATATATATATATATATATATATATATATATATATATATGTGTGTATTTAAATTAATTTATTTAATTACCCTAACCTAATTACCCTAACCTGCCTAGTTATTGGGGCTAATAATTTTGACCTTAAAATTGTGTTTAAAAAATTAAAAACTGCTTTTATTCAAGGCGAAATAAAACAAATAAGACTTTCTCCAGAAGAAAAAATATTATGAGAAATACTGTGGAAATTTCCTTGCTCTGTTAAACATAATTTGGAAAATATAAAAAAAAAAAAAATAATAATAATAATAATTCAAAGCGGGGCTAATAATTCTGACTTCAAGTGTGTGTGTGTGTATATGTATATGTATATATGTATATATATATATATATATATATATATATATATATATATATATATATATATATATATATAAATGTGTATATATATATATATATATAAATGTGTATATATATATATATATATATATGTATATATATATATATATATATATATATATATATATATATATATATATATATATATATATATATATATATATATATATATATATATATATATATATATATATATATACTATATTGATATACCAATTCATTGCTGAAACAATTTCAAATGCAGATATTGAAGTTGTTGAGCATTTAGCAGATGGAAACATCTCAGATGTGGATATTATGTGGAGTGGTAAGGTAGATATTAAAAACAAGGTGCAATCTATACAATGAAAACCTCAAAATCAAAGTCAAAATGTTACAATGGTAATGTTTGGGATTTTGAAAATAAATTTCAAGATTATACCAGCAATCATGAATGATTCTATTTTGTATTTTATGTTGGTATAATGTTCGGGGAGTAAACTGTTCTGCCCTGATGTTCATTGAAATGAACAAAAATATACATACTTAAAGGCTGTTGTTTTCTAATTATAATTTGGTCTCATTTATAGGAGCCTCAAGAACTGTGAAAACATACTTTTACATTTGTCAGAAACTTACTTGGGTAAAAAGGCTTCCAAATATAAAGCGCCATAGAACCATTTAAGCCTCTAATATTGAGCATTTTCTGTAGTTTTTCTCTGTGTGAAAGTAGCCTTGCTGCTGACGTGGGGTTAATAAAAATAATTCATTTTAAATTCAATCAGTGACTAACCATATTAAATATAATTTCTCTCCTTCAACTTTATGAAGATATTCACATCATCAATGTGCTCGCAAGCACTGGTATTTTCACTCAGATCCAATTGTAAATGGAGTTGAATGTGTTGTTCCCTTTGGCTCAGAAATGTCTAGGTGTCAATGCCAGTCTTTTGTTCTACATTTTGCATTTATTCAGCGAAGGTAAAATAAAAACAACATGTGAAAGCACTGTAGAAATCAAGGTTATTGTAAGTACTGATAATAATTAGTCTAACTTGTTGACCTATTACCTTGCGAATCTATGAAAACACTGTGAACTCATGGGGTTTTAAGAAGCGGATGATTCTGGTTGTTGGAATTTGTGTTTGTTTAGCCTAAAGATGATTCATTTCAGCAGAATTGTTTGTGTAAAAATGCTTCATGGCTGTGTTTGAGGTTCAGGGTTGTGAGATATTGCACTGTAGGCTTTTGTAAGTCCTTTACTCATGCAGTTGGTGGGAGTAATGAACCAGTTTAGTTTTTTTTCAAAGTAAAACATCTCAGCATAGGCTCTGTAGTGGCACACCTTTCGTGCAAATCCTTATGTACCACCTTTTGCAGCTTCTATTCCAACAACCAGTATTTGAAAAAACGCGAGTAAGACTGAATCTTCTTTTAAAAAAGGTTTACTGAAGAAATGCAAACAAAGTTACAATAGAATCAATATTGTAGCTCGGTCAAAAAACTGTGTTGCTTCCAACATCCATAACTGCAATCTGCCTTAAACGTATGAACTAATGACCTCAAGACGTATTACTGTCGGAAGCCAAAATACCAAAGTAAAGGTTTTTAAATTGTATCAATTATTAAATTATGCATTTTAGATAATATAATCACAATGAATTCTTATTTTATTTAAATATCAATTTTCATCATATTTTAACCTTTTTAAGTAAATTATTATCACAAATGAATTATGCATAACTGGCTCTTACAGGCTCATTCTGAAAAAGC
This sequence comes from Danio aesculapii, assembly GCF_903798145.1. Taxonomy (NCBI): domain Eukaryota; kingdom Metazoa; phylum Chordata; class Actinopteri; order Cypriniformes; family Danionidae; genus Danio; species Danio aesculapii. The sequence continues at coordinate 49,425,279 of NC_079442.1, forward strand.
AGCCCTATATACATTTCTGGAGATTGTCAATTATGTAGCCAAAAGTATGTATGGCTGCATTTCGTCTTTAAAGCGAACGCTACGCCGTTCCTTTTCATGCTTACCTACTGACCTCAAATATTACCTCAGTATGGACGGCTTTCCCTCTGTTTCCAGTTTCTCTAGTAGCTCACAACGTACGTCGGCGGAGTTGAGACGCAGAGAGGTGTTGATCGCGATCACGGGGTTCGAGTCTGGAAATAAACGGTTCCAGGAAGCAGGTAAAACAAAAACAAAACCCCAAAAAATAAAATAAACAAGTAAATAACAGGGTGAGAATGTGGTCAAATCTGAAAACGTGGTAAAAATCAGGCGGCTTTTCTTTTTCTGGATTGCTTTTGAAAACATTGTCGAGTGGGTTTATGGAAGTGGGTGGACGGGGTCAATCAGTGCTTTTGAAAACACTATCAGTTGGATTTAGGGAAGGAGGAGGATGGGTCAGTCAGTCGACAGCGCCCTCTGGAGGATGTATGCGAGAAGAGCAGGCGAGAATGGCACTCACTAGAGAAATTCGAGGTCTGAAAAGGCGGACACAGCGGCCTCTGGTGGATTTGCGAAAACAAAACTGCAAAAAAAACTACTAGGATTTCTACTGGGATGTATTTGGCGCTCTCCAGAAATATACTTAGGGCTATGTTTTCAGAATGAACCTGGGTTGAAAAATCTCTATTTTGCAGTTTATTGACCTCATACACCCATTTGAATCTTTTCGGTCCAAGACTTCCGCTGTCATTTACTTTAGTTGATTTTCTTTTTCTTTGTTAAAAACAGCTCGTTCTGCTGCCTGATGCTGCAAACTGATATTTTCTTATTATGTTTATGTATAGTCATGATCACACTTGTTTGTAGAGCAAGTAGTTTACTGTTTTCTGCCGTTTATTACTCCTTGTCATTTTCCAATAGGACACTGAATCGGAGGTTCTACAACAAGAGCGACTTTGTTTACATTGTTTAATATTGCTGTTTAAATTTAATTGGCCTGTACAAGAACTGTGTACAAGGCGTTGCAGTGTCTCAGTAGGTAGTGCTGTCGCCTCACAGCAAGAAGGTCGTTGGTTCAAGTCTCGGCTGGGTCAGTTGGCGCTTCTGTGTGGAGTTTGCATGTTCTCCCTGCGTTCACGTGGGTTTCCTCCGGGTGCTCTGGTTTCCCCCCAAAGTCCAAAGACATGTAGTGCAGGTGAATTGGGTGGGCTAAATTGTCCGTAGTGTGAATGAGTGTGTATGGATGTTTCCCAGAGATGGGTTGCAGCTGGAAGGGCATCCGCTGTGTAAAAACATGTGTTGGATAAGTTGGCGGTTTATTCCGCTGTGGCGACCCCAGATTAATAAAGGGACTAAACCGAAAAGATAATGAATGAATGGATGAAGAACTGTGTACAGTGCCACCTGTGTCAGTTGTTTCATGAATAAATGAGTCTTAAGAGCTGTTTTGTTAGTAAATCTACAACACACAGGGCAAGCAGTAATCTAATAAATATTAATAATCTAATAATCTGTTTTCAGAATGAATGACTCTTATGAGCCGTTAATTGAAATGCTCAACAACTGCTAGAAGTTGCCACTAGGAGTTCAGTGAAAATCAGTGAAAACCGAGACTAAATCTACATCTTAGCCTAGCTGGCGGTTTAGTGTGAGAATGCTATCTATTTAATGTGCTATTAATTTATTCAGTATCATTTATTTGTTCATTTTTATTGCTGATGGGTGACACGATGGCTCAGTGGTTTGCACTGTCACCTCACTGCAAGAAGGTCTCTGGTTCGAGTCCCGGCTGGGTCAGTTGGCATTTCTATTGGCGTGTGTTTCCTCCAGGTGCTCCGGTTTGCCCCACAGTCCAAACACATGTGCTGTAGGGGAATTGAATAAACTAAAAATTGGCCGTATTGTATGTGTGTGAATGAGTGTAAACGGGTGTTTCCCAGTACTGGGTTGCAGCTGGAAAGGTATCTGCTGTGTAAAACGTGCTGCGTCCCCTGATGAATAAAGGACTAAGCCAAAGGAAAATGAATGAATGATTGCTGAATTTCATTCATAAGGACCAGTGTCTAATATACAGTTGAAGACAACATGATTAGCATGATTAAATGTGAAATTTGAGTTCTTTTATGAATATTTGTGATGTTTAACTGCAAGAAAAAAATCACAGTATCTCCTATTAAGTCTTATTTCTTATAGTTTGCCCGGGATTAAAAAAAAGTATAATAAAAAAATTTAATGTAGTGCTGTCAAATGATTAATCACGCTTAATTTACATAAATTTGTATTTACATAATATATACATGTATATTTTGTATATTTATTGATATATGTATACATAAAAGCAAACACATACTGTACATAAAATACTAAAATATACCAAATACATATATTTATGTAGCTATTTTTAGATGAAAAGTATTTGTTTTGTTTGTTTTCTGTGTTTTAGTTATTTATGTGTTGTGTGATCTGTCATTTTTAATTATTGTTGTGTTGTGCAAACATTTATAAACTGAAACTAAAAATCACGACACCAACTCCAATAATAAATACATTTCAGTATGATTTGGTTTAATGGTTCAGTTCAGAGATAAAATACAGATGGTATGCTGTAGCACCGGACAATGTTTGTTAGATCATAAATTCAGGACTGGATCTGAGAGAGTCCTGGTGTTTAAATGAGCATTGTTGAAAGTGAGAGATTCACTCTTGGTCTTTCTCCTCCCCGTGAGTGATGATGTACACCAGATTCTTGTAGTCCAGATTTCCAGCAGCGTCTGGAGGAAAAGCACTAAACATCTGCTCCATCTGAGGAAAGATCGGTCGGAAATGTGACCCTGGACCACAAGACCATATCAAATCATAAGTGTATATTTTGTTGAGATTCTGGAAGCTGAATAAATAAGCTTTCCATTAATGGACAATATCTGGCCAGGAAACAACTATAATATAAAATAATAAGAAATATTGCCTTTAAACCTCAATTGACTCCCCAAAAAATCAGGTTCCTTCCTCTTCATAATGACCCCAAACTTTTACAGGGCAATTACATAAGGAAATATATGTTTTATTATGATAAACTGTATATTATTCTTTACATTTACTTCTCAACTTTGCATTTTTGCAGTATTTTTGTGGATATTTTGTATTGGGATGCCCATTTACTACACAAACATGCAACATCATAATTTGCAATCCAGGCTCATTGTGGATATGTTCCCAGGTCTACATTTTTGGGGACAGCGAAATACGTAAGTGGATATATGTCTGCTCCCAGTTTTAGCTTTTGCAAATTCTCCAGAGGCCATTGTGTACACTTTTTGATGAGCTCAAATTTCTCTTGTGTGTCCTCTTCAAGTGTAAATCCACCAGAGGGCGCAATATACACTTCAGCCCACCAGGCAAGCCTCCTGTCGACTGACTGACTGACCGACTGACCCATACATCCTCTTCCCTAAACCCAAATGATAGCATTTTCAAAAGCAAAATGAGTGATTTTACCACATTTTCAGCCTGTTGTTTACATATTTAATTAATTTTGCTTTTGTTTTACCTGGTTTCTGGAACCGTTCTTAGTCAAACTCGAACCCTGTTGTTGCGGTCAACTCCGCTCCGTGTCCCAAGTCCATCGGCAAATGCGGCGAGCCACCAGGCAAACTGGTAACACCGGAAAAGCCATCCACACGAAGGTAAGCGGTCGGCAGTATTGCGCAAAAAGTAACAGAAGCTGTTGTGGCATCATACCGCCCCGTTTTAGAGATGAAATAGAGCCAAATGTACCTCTGGGTACACATTTCGCGTTCTCCAGAAATGTAGACAGGGGTATGTATCCGCAATGAGCATGTGCTGATAATTTGGCTTATGAAAATAATTTTTTAATTCAAGAAATCATTGTAATTCTGACATAAATTCAATATAAAATGTTTCTGGATATTGGCTCCTATCGTAGGGATAAAACCTTTAGAATTATTGTTAAAAAATAAAGTGCAATTTTCACATATATCCAGCAGGGGTCAATAGAGACTCATTTGTTTTCAGGTTATTTTTCTTGATGCTTCGGAAAACTTTTCTTCACGAATTTATGAAATATAGTCACAAAATCACCCCCCCCCCCCTTCTTCACCTTCATCACCCAGAATTTCATGCCTCTGAGATGAAGGGAACATTTAAAACAAAAAAAAAGGAACTTTTTGGTCATCGCCCTGAACAATTAAGTGTTAAAGTAGTTCAAATTAAGCTCTTATAACAATTTATATTACCAATTAGTTTTGATATATTTACAGTAAGAAATGTACATCTTCATGGAACATGATCTATACATAATATTCGTACATAATAAGGAGTTTTGCAATAAGAGAAAATTCATTTATAATAGATTGTGTATTATAACATCAATAATATATACATCCAACACAATGTAGTTTGAGCTCTTGCACAAAAAAAATATGATTAACCGGATTTACTATTTTTTTTAAGGTAAATAGTTGTAAACAGTTTGTAGGGGCTGAATTAAGCAAACAAATTAAGTTGAACATCACTAAATTTAATTTGTTTGTTTAAATTCAGGCCATATGAATTGTTTGCGACCACTTACCTTAAAAAAAAATAGTAAATCCAATTAACAATTTTTTCTGTGTGCCAAAAATAAACTCTTAAAAAAAAATAGGCTAATTTTGTGGTCCAGGTTCACTAATATTATTATGGTGTTTCTATTGTTAGCTGATGTTTACACAGTGTGGATTTCAACGTTTGTGCTCTTAATCTATAGACAAACACAATATAATGTCATCATTCATGTAGAGTACAATTGCCATTGTGACATACGGCTCAGCTGAAGTGTTAGACATAAAACAAATAATCTCAAGATGTCAAACCTCTTCTGGAGAGAATCTGTCCGCTTGTGTTGTCAACATCCGTGACAAACTGTGGAGAGACAAACTCGGGTTTAACCTTTCGAAATAATCGATTCACTTCTAGCAAACACAGGCATTGGGCAGTCTACATGTACGGCATCTAATATTTTAGTAACCTATATCATTTCAGCTGAGTAAGATACTTCAAAACCTCTTTACTTACATTATTAAAATAGTATTAAATGATGTTTTGAATTATGATGTCTGAAAATGTTCCTTAATTATTCAATACGTAGATTAAATACTTGACTCAATACTATTTAGAATTCCTATAAATCTCAACTGTTAATTCAAATATAATTTCAATTCTTTAAATGTGGATTAAACAGGATCTTTTAGCTTTATTAAAATCCCTTAACACTTATAATGTTGTATCAAAAACACAAAATGTTAAAAAATTGTAACAAACACATGCTGGAATAGTTGGCGGTTCATTCTGCTGTGGCGACCTCTGAAATAGAGAATAAGCTGAAGGAAAGTGAATGAATAATAGTTTCTTAAGTATGTGAAATTGTCGGACAAATGCAACATTTAGTCGAAAAATCGAGTTATTCAGCAAAATATCGGCATACAAATATGCGTACAATTACTCTGCTCTTCTGAATTTATACCTTATATTTCATGCGTTTTTCATTCGATTAACTGTTTCCTAATGCACATGAAATCATTTTGATAAAGGAAACCTTTAGCTAATAAATACTGAATATTTGGATAACAACACACACACACACACACACACACACACACTGTAAAAAAAGTTGCAAGTTGGCAATTTTAAGTTGAGTCAACGTTTTTTACAGTGCAATTACCGTGCTTGTCTGAATTGATTTATACAGAACTGTTGAACTTCCAGTGCTCAGCATATATGTGTGCATCCCTCACCAAATAATCTGTTAAATTAATACATTTAACAGGAAGCTTTACAATATTATATTTGACCATATACATTAGTCAGTACTGAAGCCAAATCTGGAACTACACTGAAAAAAATTATTCAAAGATAACTCCTTGGATTTACTCATTTTTTTAACGTTAAGTGGTTGTAAACAATTTATTTGTGCTGAATTTAAACAAACAAATTAAGTTGAACATTGCTCAATTTAATTTGTTTAAATTCAACACAAATAAATAGTTTGCAACAGTTTTGCATGCAACACTTTTTTCAGTGTAATCTAAATTAGGGAAAAATCTTAAATAAAAATTAAAAAAGAGAAAAAAAATCTATTATAAAAAAATATAAATATATTTAGGAAATATAAAATATTTTTTGCTGAAACGTTGTAGTTTTTTTTTTCATTTTGCAATATTTCACATGAGTTTAAATGTATTATATTTTATTTCTAAAGATTTTTGGTGACAAAAATATTATTTTAATAAATGTATCTTTTTAGTAAATCTGCTTTGTTCAAATGCACCAAAATATATTGGCGAAATTCTCTCATAAATGGATAAAAATATATATTCTAAACAGGGTGTACTCATTTATGCTGAGCACTGTATTTAAAGGGCACCTATGATGAAAATCAAAGCTGTTTAGACAGAACTGTGTGTATGTATAGTATGTCCACTGTCATGTTGGAGTGATAGGAACACAATAGGTTTCATTTTTTTAAACCGCCTGACGTTACAATAGGATCCAAATCCCAGTGATTTTGAGGCCCACTGAATTGATTGACAGGCGCCATCATTCTATAATAACATGTACAGTTAAAGTCAGAATTATTAGCCCTCCTTTGATTTTTTTGTTTCTTTTTTAAATATTTCCCAAATGATGTTTAACAGAGCAAGGAAATTTTCACAGTATGTCTGATAATGTTTTTTCTTCTGGAGAAAGTCTCATTTGTTTTATTTCAGCTAGAATAAAAGCAGTTTTAAATTTTTTAAAAACCATTTTAAGGTCAAAATTATTAGCCTCTTTAAGCTATTTATTTTTCTGGATAGTCTACAGAACAAACCATCATTATACAATAACTTACCTAATTACCCTAACCTGCCTAGTTAACCTAATTAACCTAGTTAAGCATTGAAATGTCACTTTAAGCTGTATAGAAGTGTCTTGAAAAATATCTAGTCAAATATTATTTACTGTCATCATGGCAAAGATAAAATAAATCAGTTATTAGAAATGAGTTATTAAAACTATTATGTTTAGAAATGTGTTCAGAAATCTTCTCTCTGTTAAACAGAAATTGGGGAAAAAAAATAAATAAACAGGCGGCTAATAATTCAGGGGGGCTAATAATTATGACTTCAACTGTATACACATGTCCGCAGAAAATTTTTTTGCAAAGAAACTGGGATTAAAACATGTTGCAACTCTCTGTGATCAGCTGCACCTCAATAATTAATTTTATAAGTTTAAAACGGAGTATGTTTGTAATAAAGACTATAAAGACTGTAAAATCGCTGTGTAATTTTGAACCACTATAATCACCACAGCCACATGGTGTCAGTAAACGTGCATATGTGCACGTGTGTGTTTGTGTGTTTACTGCAAACAACATTTGTGTGTGACTCATTGTTTCAGAAAGGCTTGAACAAACTCTACCACAAATACATGAAATAAACTGGTCCGGCGCTGTAGAGGGGCCGATTATAATTATATGCCAATTATAATTATATTATAATGTATATATATATATATATATATATATATATATATATATATATATATATATATATATATATATATATATATATATATAATATAATTAAATATATTATATAATTAAATATATTATATAATATAAAACTATATAGTTTAACATTATAGAATAAATAATCTGATGGGTAGTTTGAGCTGAAATTTTACAGACACATTTTGGAGAGACCAAAGTCTTAACTTACATCTTGTAAAAGGGGTAAAATAGATGCCCTTTAAAGCAAGTACATTATAAGTAACTATATTTTAAATGACCTAAAAATGCATATTTGGATGACAAAACACACGCACAAGTTGACTTAACAGCTTTTTAGTTAAATCAACTTAAATTGAGTCAAGTGCAGAACTTGGGTTGAAAGTTGAGTCACCTTAAAATTGCTGTGCAGCAAGTTGCCTTACAATTTTAAGTTGAGTCAACTTAACAAGCTGTTTAGTCAACATTTTTACTGTGTGTGTGTGTGTGTGTGTGTATGTGTGTGTGCGTGTGTGTGTGTGTGTGTATGTGTGTGTGCGTGTGTGTGTGTGTGTGTGTGTGTGTGTGTTTATACAGAATGTATTTTATGCAGAACTGTTGAATTAATGTACTCTTCTCTTCAAATTCTCTTCATTGTACATGTATTATTATTACGCGTACATATTATTTCTTTTGGAAAGACACTATATACTGTAAAACTGCAGGTAAAATATACTGCCATCTCTTTACACAACTCCTTAAAGGTGCAGTATGTAAGTTTGACACACAGTGGTTGAACTAGGTATTGCATTCCTGGATCAAAACAAACGCAAGTGCAGGTTGCCAGATTAAGGACCAACAGGAGCGAGTGTTCTAAATAAAAGCAATGGCACGCGATAGAAGGAATATTTTCCATATTAAAAGGAGTTTTTGTCCTAACCAACACCTCGAATTGATGGAAAACCGACAATGCTCACCTCAGGTACACCTCATGTGCTTTATTCAGTGTTAAATGCTAATAATGCGAGCATTTATTGCCAAGCAACAGCAGATAGTTCACCTCAGATCTTGAAAATAAAATAACCGTTTGAACTTTAGGACTGTAACTCAGTGCAAGCCAACACATATCAGCGATTCAGCATCTACATTTAATAATTTTAAAGAGGTTTAATGTGTATTAATCAGATTGCAAACCTTGCCATTTCGTTGGAGTGCAGTGAGTGCACTATTCTGTGCTTCTGAATGGCTGTGTTTAAATTGATGTCGTGTTTCGTCTGGTGCAAACAGCCAAATTGCTTATTACAGCAAATCTTGTGGTAAGACGTGGGGCTACAATGTAACCTGCTCACCTAATCTTTACGTTCATAATATTTATATTATTTGCTTATTAATAACCACCTGATGTGAACTCTGAAACTGCGTCTCATTTCAGAGTCTGCTACTGTCCACAGGAGGTCACATTTCGGTCATGGAAGCATACTTTGAGAGCTTTCCTGAATGAACGAAATATGCGGTTTTCCACTAAGACAACCCGGGCTTCTGAAAAATAATTGGCTGAACTGGCATTGGCCGGGTTAAATAACCAAAACAAAGACAGATGTTCCAGCACGTACCGCACATTTTCAAAGCAGAATATCTGACTTTAGCATTGTGTTCAGATAAACAAGAATATTCACTTAGCATGTTTCTGAAATATCTGCAAACATATCATGGTATTTTTATGCATTAGAAGAGTCAAAAACTTAAATACAGCACCTTTAACGATTGTGATTTTGACTGTAATGTAATGATGCACCTTTTGTAAAGATGCTTTGAAACATGTACATTATAAGCAACTATATTTAAATGACCCAAAAATGTAATCTCTACTTTATTTTGTCAGTGAAAAAGTAATTTAATTACAGCACCTAGATACTATTCAACTAATTACACCCAAAACTGATCATAGGTCACCAAAACAAAGTAGAAATGAATTTAGATGTACAGTAGTTGTGTTATTTAGCTTTAATGAGACTCACAAATCCTTCTTCAAGGTCCCCTTTCCCTCTGGGTCGAACACTTTAAAGGCATTGAGGATGGTCTCTTCTGCATCGGCACCTGCGTGGGTTTTTTAAAAGGAGGCAATAGACAATTAGTCTTTCGAGTCCTCAATAAGAAATACTTTATACAGGATCCCTAGTGGAATTTCTACCGTAATTTTGGATCTGATCCTATGGGAATTTCCACGTGCTGTAGGCTAATACAAGAGCCTCCCTATAGGCCTATTAGTGTTCCCAGTATGATCCAATTACTCTGCAGGACATCAGAAGGAAAGAAAAGTCCCACTTGTTTCCATTCCAAATTAGGGCTGTGTGATATTAGACAAAAAACTGATATTGTGATGTGTAGCTTTTTTGCAATATATATTAAGATATGAATATAAGAAAGAATTTGGAAAGAATTCGTCATTTTACATTGATTGGGTGATTTTGTAGGGGAGTGCATAAAATATATATAAAAAATATATGTATGTGTGTATATATATATGTATATGTGTATATATATGTATATGTATATATATATGTGTCTATATATATTTTTTTATATATATATATATATATATATATATATATATATATATATATATATATACGTATATGTATGTATATACGTATGTATATGTATGTGTATATATATATATATATATATGTATGTATATATATATGTATGTATATATATATATGTATGTATATATATATATGTATATATATATATGTATGTATATATATATGTATGTATATATATATGTATGTATATATATATATATGTATGTATATATATATGTATGTACATATATATATATATATATATATATATATATATATATATATATATATATATATGTATGTGTATATATATATATATATATATATATATATATGTGTTAGGGAAGCAGACGGACAAGTTAGGTGAGTATATAATGAAAGATGTTTATTACAGCAGAGGAGCAGACAAGGATAACAAAGGGGATGTAACTGTAGTATGGTTGAGCTGATATTCCTTCTTCGGAGCAGGATGGATGACAGACACTTAGGGAGACCGAATGCACACACCAGAGGGCTTGCGGGGAAGACAGACTGAAGACACACTCAAAACAGACAGGACACCGGGAACACTGGACAGACTGGAACGAAACAGAGAGCAGGTAAGTTCAAGAGATTAGATCAATGTGATAGTGACTACCAGGAGGTACTCGCTATGAGTCCGCTTCGTGGGAACGAGACCGGACACTGACTGAAGTGAGGTGTGTGCTTATATAGTGAATAGGAGTGATTGGGTGCAGCTGTGCGTGGTTAATACTCAGGTGACGGTGATCGTTGCGTGATGCTGGTGGAAGAGCCTGGCCAATCCGTGACATTACCCCCCTCCCCAGGGCCCGCTCCTGAGGGCCTAGACCGCCGACGCCGTGGTGGTCTACCTCGTCCACGAGGTGCTGGGAACTCGGGGTGATTGGAGTGGAACTCCTCCATAAGTGCGGGATCTAATATATCGGATCTGGGGACCCAAGACCTCTCTTCTGGACCATATCCCTCCCAGTCTACGAGGTATTCCAGATGACCACCACGACGTCGGGACCGTAGAATGTCCTTGACTTTGTATATAGACCCTTCTTCTGACATCAGTGGAAGAGGGAATTCCTCTTCATGGCCAGGCTCTGTGGAGGGAATCAGAGGGTCGTGAAAGGGTTTAAGGAGTGACACGTGGAATGTGGGGTGGATTCTATATTGTGGTGGTAGCTGTAACTTATAGGTGACTGGGTTGACCTGTTCCAGGATGGTGAAGGGACCAACAAATCTGGGACTAAGTTTTCGGGAGGGCAGTCGCAAGCGGATGTCTCTGGTGGAGAGCCAAACTTTCTGCCCCGGAGCATAGGCAGGTCCAGGAATCCTCTTCTTGTCTGACACCTCCTTGGCTCGGCGAACTGCCCTCTGGAGATGGTGATGAGCATCGTCCCAGACCCTCTCGCTCTCCCGGCACCAGTAATCCACTGCGGGGACGTCAGAAGGTTCGCCATCCCAGGGAAAGAGTGGAGGTTGGAAGCCCAGAATACACTGGAATGGCGTAAGTCCGGTGGTAGGTTGCCGCAGGGAATTCTGGGCGTATTCCGCCCAGCCCAGAAACTGGCTCCAGGAGTTCTGATGACCGTGACAGAAGGTCCTGAGGAACCGCCCCACTTCTTGAATCTTCCTCTCAGTCTGGCCGTTGGTCTGTGGGTGATAGCCAGACGAGAGGCTGACGGTCACACCTAGGAGTCTAAAAAAGGCTTTCCATAGTCTGGAGATGAATTGGGGTCCTCGGTCCGAGACTATGTCTTCAGGTAGCCCAAAACATCGAAAGACATGGTTAAATAGGTTTTCAGCCGTTTCTAGGGCTGTGGGTAGACCCTTCAGAGGAATCAGACGACAGAATTTGGAGAATCGATCTACAATGACTAAAATGCAAGTATTACCTTCAGACGATGGGAGGTCTGTCATGAAGTCAACTCCTAGGTGTGACCAGGGGCGGTTTGGGATGGGCAAGGGATGGAGTTTTCCTGCAGGTAGATGACGAGGACTCTTTGACATGGCACATTCTCTACAGCCTTGGATGTATCTCCTCACATCCCTCGCCATGTTCGGCCACCAGAAGCGTTGGGATAGCAGCGAGAGGGTGTTGTTGGCCCCGGGATGTCCTGTGCCCAGAGAGGTATGACTGGAGTGAATGAGATCTACCCGTTGATTTTCAGGGATGAATCGTCTATTGGGGGGACAGCCCGGCGGAGTTCTGGACTCTGGGGTGGCGACAACTGTTGGAGCAGACCAGGTGATGGGACAGACAGTGATCTGATCTGGGAGGATGTTGGCCGGGGTCTCACTTATTTCCTGTTGGTCATGGATTCTGGAGAGTGCATCCGCCCGGATGTTTTTGGATCCTGGTCGATATGATATGGAGAACTGAAATCTGGAGAAGAATAAGGACCACCGGGCTTGACGAGGACAGAGTCTTTTTGCCTCTTTAAGGTACTGTAAGTTCTTATGATCTGTGATCACCTGGAATGGGTGTTTAGCTCCCTCCAACCAGTGTCGCCACTCCTCCAGGGCGAGCTTGATGGCTAGAAGTTCACGGTTCCCGATGTCATAGTTCTTTTCCGCCGGGCTGAGCTTACGGGAGAAGTAGGCCCATGGATGGAGTAGTGAGGGATTACCATGGAGCTGGGACAATATGGCTCCTACTCCGGTGGTCGATGCATCCACCTCGACCACGAAAGGTAAGTCGGGATTGGGGTGAGTCAGGAGTGGAGCCTGCGTGAAGGACTTCTTGAGTCTTTTGAAAGCTGCGGCCGCTTCGGGTGACCAGGATAGCGTTTTGGGTTGATTTTTTAGGAGGTTGGTGAGTGGAGCGGTGATAAGACTGTAGTTGTGGATGAAACGGCGATAGAAATTGGCAAACCCTAGGAATCGTTGGAGTTCTTTGATGGTTTTTGGTTCAGGCCAGGAGATGACGGAAGTGACCTTCCCCTCGTCCATGCGAACCCCTTTTCGGTCAATGATGTATCCGAGGAACTGAACAGATGGTAAGTGAAATGAGCACTTCTCAGCCTTGAGGTACAATTTATGGTTCCGTAGGGTTTGTAGGACCTCCGCAACGTGGTGGCGATGTTCGGCCTCACTCCGGGAGTAAATCAGGATATCATCAATATAGACAATGACGGAGATATGGAGGAACTCCCGGAGGACTTCATGGATGAAGTTCTGGAATACGGAGGGGGCGTTGACCAGACCATAGGGCATGACCAGATATTCGTAGTGCCCAGTAGGGGTCACAAACGCCGTCTTCCATTCGTCCCCCTCGCGTATTCGTACCAGATTGTAGGCGCTGCGGAGGTCCAACTTAGTGAATATCCTGGCGGATCGGAGTTGTTCCAGGGCCGCAGGGACGAGAGGAAGTGGGTATCTGAATTTGATGGTTCCTTGGTTCAGGACTCGATAATCAATACATGGCCGCAGCCCTCCGTCCTTCTTGGCCACGAAGAAGAAGCTTGAGGCCGCGGGTGACGTGGACTGGCGAATATACCCCTGACTCAGAGCCTCCTGAATGTACTCCTCCATGGCCTTAGTTTCTGGAAGGGACAACGGGTAGATCCTACCTCTGGGCATAGGAGCATCAGGAAGCAGGTCAATGGCGCAGTCCTATGGCCGATGTGGAGGTAGCTGGGAAGCTCTCTTGGGGCAAAATACGTCCTCGTATGAGGAGTAGATCTTCGGGATCTGGATGGATCGTTTCTCAACTGGACTTTCGACAGACGTGACGTAGACATTTATGGGTTTCTGGATCTGCAAGGGTAGGTCGGGAAAACAGCTGGAGACGCATTCTTTACCCCATCTTTTGATTTCTCCGGTGCCCCAAGAGAGGATGGGATCGTGCTTCACCAGCCACGGGCGCCCTAGGATGATGTCCATTGATGCTCCCTCCAGAACCAGAAATTGAATTTCTTCCTTATGAAGTAAACCTACTCTGAGAGTGACGGGTTCACATTTACGATGGATACGTGCCTGGGAATGGATATCGGAGGTTATAGGTTGAATCTGGTAGATGTGCGTCGAGGCTTCGGTGTGGAGCTGGAGGTGGCGACAGAGGGCGTGCGAGATGAAATTTCCAGCTGACCCGGAGTCGATGAGAGCCGTGACTGAAATAGATACAGAATGGGCAGTTAACTGAACATTGGTGGTGAGAGGGTGCATTTTTTCAATGGGAGAACTGAACACACTCACCAAGGAACGTACTGGACGAATGGGACAGTCCAGCCTGACATGTCCTTCGGCACCACAGTACATACACAGACCCCGGGTCAGCCTCCTCTGTCGCTCAGTAATCATAAGTCTACCAGATTCGACGATCATAGGTTCTGGTTCTGGAGGGGCGACTGGCTCTGGCGGACGAAGGAGTGCTTGTGAGATTGATGGGAGATCATGCTGGTAGACCTTCAGACGATCAGAACATCGAAGTGAGTGTTGGATGAATTTTTCCAACCCCATGGTATCGTCGAGGGCTGCCAGCTGTAACCTCAGGTTGGGCTCCAATCCGAGCCGGTAAGTGGTTAGGAGAGATCGCTCATTCCATCCACTAGCAGCAGCCAGAGTACGAAACCGGAGCGCATAGTCCTGGGTGGACATGGCTCCCTGCTTCAGATGATACAATTGTTCTCCGGCTGCTACTTCTCCATCTGCGCGACCAAAGACCTCCTTGAAATATGTGGTAAAGTTATGAATGGAATTGGTTACCGGCCCAGCTTGCTGCCAGATGGTCTCAGCCCACCGGAGAGCCGACCCAGAGAGAAGGGAGATGGTGAATGCAATTTTGGACCGATCTGTGGGGTATAAATCTGGTTGCATTGTGAATATCAGAGAACATTGTAATAGAAAGCCATTGCACTCCTCCGCCCCGCCAGAGTAGGGCG